>NC_029780.3:101282051-101291071 GCF_000817695.3 Arachis duranensis
TTTTCAAACTTTTGTTATACTAGACACTGCAGCAAGAGCTTATATCATAAGTTCATAACTAATGTACTCCATATGCTTAATCAAAAGGACTTTATTGTCTACTTCTGACAGTGTGTCCCAATAAAAGTTGACAAATGGTGTCTGCATATCTTTCAACTTTGGCAACCACACAAGTACCTTAAAAGTGCTACATTCATCATTTGAATATTTGACCACTACAGCCAAAGAATCTCATCATGATGTACCACATAATCAAATATAATCTCAAACATTTTTACTGCAAACATTGTAATAATTTTAGGGTTCATGCATCTTCCAACCAAATTCATTCCTTCTTTTCGATAACTATTCAAACAGCAAAGATAAAAAAGTAGTTACTTTTACAGATATAGCAATACACGAAACATTCATAAATAGGAAGCAACAAAATCTAAATTGCTATCATGAAAGAGTTATATACTTAAGATTATGTGCTAATTAAATTTCTTCTCATTAACAACTATAACAAACCCAATCTCAATGTTACAGTTTACCAAGTTTGGTTCAACAAAACAAACCCTATATGACACATTCTACCCCCTTCAACAAAAAAAGAACGAGGAAAATGATGGTTTACAAAAGTTCTTGCCTATGAAATGTGAAACAAAAAGCACAGCCAGATCTCCTAAATAGGATAACATCTTACAGTATGAAAAATAAAAATTAGCAAACCTAAACATAGAAATGATCCATTAATGTATAAAAACATAAAATATTTTTTTCATCAATTGCCTTTTATGATACAGTAAGATAACTATGACTGCTATATAACCTCAAACTATGCCTTTACCGTCATACCTCCTACGCTCTTTTCGGCCGAAGAGTAGGACTCTGTGCATGAATTATTGCCACAACAATGGAGAAAGCTTGTAGTGCAGACAGAGGTGGTTGAAAATGAATAAAGTATAAACCGTCGTGAACATTTATCATCCTCAAGGTTGGGCAGAAGTCGCCGGAACCCTGAAATATGCAGGGCATATCATCATCTCATTGCATACTTGGACAAATGGTTATTAGTTGTTTAGCAAGCACGAAAAGTCGATTCAAGATTACGAATACAGGCATGTCCAGAATATAACTAACAATGTTTAATTCAAGAGAATAGAGAAAAAGTAATAGCCTATTGGATGATATACCTGAGTAACTAAATCAGCTGATTTGCATTCTCCTTGTGTATCTACTTGACTCGGAACCTCGGATGCACTTGATCTTCTCTGAAGTACAGTCAGAGGACATCCCTCATCCCAACCACCACAGTCACAGCGGCCGCCGGATCTCCATCTATCTATCAGACTGGATGGACCACCATCTCTGATTCTTGGCCCGCCATGAAGGCCTGCTGGAATTAGAACGCTTGTGCTAGTAGAGCAATCACCAGTATTCCGTGCACAACTTTCAGAAGGCAACGTCGTCTCCGATTTACTGAGAAATTTTAAACCCCAGCCCCCTACTTTCGCAGCAGGCTTATTACAAGGAAGATGGTCTTTCACAACAATAGCAGCCAACTCAAAATTCGGAGGAACATTAGTCTCTAATAAATTGGCCTTACCGAGAGGATTCGGCTCCCATGGACAACTTTCCTCTATCGAACTTGATCCACCAAACTTTGAGAGCGTCCTGCGTTTCGACGATGGACTAGTTTTAAACACTTGTGACACCTTCTTTGTCAGCCCCTTGTTCTTCCTATGAGAATCATCCGATGCGTGCGTTTCTTTGTCGAAAATTTCCGCATTGCCAAACAATGTAAACTCAGTTTCCATTATTTTGCTATTGTTCGGACAGAGGGTGAAACTTGTTGACACATTCATCTTACCAACAAGATTCGAAACACTGTCGGGAATATTGCGACCCTTATGGCTACTCTTGTTCAAATGAAACTGGTAGACAAAATCCAAATCCTTATCATCTGCTGAGTCTACCTCCATCAAATGTGCTACATAGACCTCCTTCTGATCGTCCGCGGAAAAAATAAAATGAGGAATCCCTCGATTCCATGTGCATTGGATCATTCCTTGAGAAAGAGTTGAAGAAGCCGAAGACAACCAATCCGAACAAGTAGTGTTAGTGTTAGTGCTAGAACTAGAAGCAATCCTTTTGTGAACTGGAACAGAACCATACTTATGATGTGCTTCCTTTTCCGGTTTATGCGACGAAGAAATGGTTAAACCACCAGAAGAGTCCATAAAATCATAGCATGTCGATCCCTTTTCGTCCGAGAAGTTCATCCTGCTCACATTGTCATTTCTATCAGATACACCAAACTTCTGAAGCAAGGCACTATTCAATATATTTATCATACTCTTACTCCCCATAACCGTTCCTAAACCCCAATGCTCCCCGGAACTAGCACTAATTAAAACTCTCCCGGGGCATTCAAAGATGAATTGTCCCGAATCACACGCATTTAAGCTTTCTGACAAAGCCACCATGTTTGTGGCCCTCAAGTTTACAGGTATGTTGCATTGAGCTGCTTTTATCGCGGCGCTATGCATAAATTCGAGGCAGCGACGAAGATACTTCTCATCCACACTCACCACATGCTTTGGGATCCTGTTGTCTATTCCATGAACACGCCGGAAGAACAAATCTTTGAAGCATACTTTACCCAACTGTGATTGGATAGCATTCGCAACTAGGCCGCGAGGCGAATTTGAACTTCTAATCAACTTCTTTAACTGCCATTTCGACGAGTCTTCGTCGTCCGATACTTCCCTATCATTGTACAAGCTATGCAGTGAATCCTTTTCTCCATGGCTCTCTTTCTGAATCCAAAAGTCTGTGTTTTCCATCTTTTATTTAAACTATATCCAAAACTGATTTCAGGAACCTTCTCTCATAGTCCTCTTCCTTTCAAAATAATTGAAGAACCATAAAACAGTAACCTGGAAACACAGAAATCAAATAAAATCTAAGTCTTCTAAGACATCATGACTAGTAAGAATTTGCAGAACAAAATCCCTACAAATCTATACGATTTAACAAAATTCCTTGGAACATGCGATTCCATAATTTAGCTGAACTAAATTACATTTATACTAAAACAGAAGTTTACTCTCTACTACTATATTTTTTACAAAAAAAAAAGGATAAAAAAATCAAAAAATAAATAAAGGGACTTTAGAATAAGTGAGGATGAAGAAAATAACAAGGTTCAATCTTCCCAAATCTTCCAACCATAAATCCCATAAAAAGAAATGGTCAATCAAATATCTTGTAACTGAAATTAGCCGAACTAAACCCACAACAAATATAAACAAATGCAGAAAACAAAAGCAAAAGCAAAGAAAATATAATTATAATAAGAACAACAATAATAATGAACTTAAAGAACAACTTTTTAGTTAGCAAACAAACCTGGATCCAGGAAGAGCCAAGAGCACCC
Organism: Arachis duranensis; assembly: GCF_000817695.3. NCBI lineage: Eukaryota > Viridiplantae > Streptophyta > Magnoliopsida > Fabales > Fabaceae > Arachis > Arachis duranensis. The sequence goes on from NC_029780.3 coordinate 101,285,473, forward strand.
CAACAAATTAAAAAGAACAAAAACCCACCAGCAAGATTAACAGAAGTAGCTGATTTATCATTCTCAATAATTCTTGGCCCTCAAAAAAGTGTTTTTTTGTGCCCCCAAAAAAATGAACAAGAAAAAGAGGAGAGAAGAAACAAGAGAGAAACCAAGTCAGCAGCACATGGGAAACAAAAGGATCTCCGCAGAAGCCAGAATAGAACCACCACAAGCAATGATGATGATGATAATACTAATTAAGGTTCCAAATAAAATCAAACAAAAATTGTGTTTTATAATAATAATAATAATAATAATGTCTTTCAACAGAAGGGTGTAACTGTATTTGTGTGTGACACCATTATTCTCTGAAGAGAGAGAAAATCTAACTGAAGTGGGACAAAGGAACAGAGGCATATGAACATGGGGATTTAGTTAGACACGTCTTTAAGGTTGAAAATTTAGTACACTAAATGGGATGTGTGTTTTCTTAGCTGGGTTCTTTCTTCACTCACGTAATAGCCTAATAGGAACTACTCATTTTTCTAATAATAAATTTGATATTAGTTAAAATAATAAATATTTGAAAATTTAATTTAAGTCTTATAAATAGTAAAATATAATTTATATATATTATATATAAAGAAAAACATAGTTGAAAGAGATACTTTTTATTATATATTTACAACATAACAATGTTTAAAAATCAAATTTATTTTTGAGTCATTTATCATAAATTCTAACTCATTTATAAATAAATTTTTTAAGTTATACTAATGTTTATGATGAATGAAATACATTTTCTTAAAATAAATTAGTTAACCAAATATATAAATATCTTTAAGTATCTACAAAAATATATTAAAATATCATTATCAAATGAAAAAAACAAAATAAAACATTGCCCCTAAAAATGAGGATGCACTTGTAGGAGAATAGGTCCCACATGGCAAAGAGTGTAGCGAAACAATTGCAAGATGGATAAAGAGAAAGAGAACAGGTTCATGAGCTGGTTAGCATGATAGCAATGTGACTTCACTAAAGCCAAAGCTGCTGCCATTTCCACATTTTCATTTTCATCTCTGCCTTATGCCTATGCCTATTTCCATTCACTTTTCTAACCTATTTTCATTTTTTTTCCAACACCGTTCATGCTTTTACTTCGTAGCTAATATACACAATAAAAGTACATCAACTATGGAGAAAGAAATTACTACCTTCTAAGGTTTATAATAACTATTGTTGAAAAATATTAGAATATTTATCTATTAATTATATTGATATAAATTAATGTTTTTGTTAATAATAAAATATTAGATAATTTATTATTTAAATTGTTTTTTAATTTATTTATCATCTATAAATAGATAGTACTTTAAATTATATTAGATAAACCAATCATAAATTATCATAACAACGTATAAATAATAGTTTAGGATAAAGCACGTAAAGAAACCAAATAGAAAACTATACTAGATAAAAGTCCTAAAAACAACTAACTCCATGAAAGTTTTTATTTACATTTCTATATACATTGAATTCAATGAATTCAAATGAGTTCTTTTAGTACTAAATCGAACCTATTAGTTTCAATTTACTAAGAAATAAAATTTAAAATGCTACCTGTAGTTTTATATTTCTAGTAAATTGATATAAGTAGTTTTGATTCAGCCCATGATTTTATTGTTTTTAGTAAATCGAATTAAGTGAATTTGATTTACAAACTCATAGTAAATCAAATGAGATAGATTTGATTTATGAGTGAAACATGCTATAATAATAAATCGACTCCAATAGATTCGAATATTTAGCATAGATATTTCTATATATAGAATTCGAATTCACTTATTTTAAATTATATTTCTAAATCCAACTCCCCCAAAATGTAAAATCCAAAGAAATAAAGAAGATCTATACTATAACATTCAAATTGCGAAAATAAAAGATGATCCAAATTGAATCTATCGGTTTGATGATGGAGTTATCTATATTACTGGTAACATCCATAAATAGATCAGTTAATAAAATTTAATTAATTTTATTTAAGAAATAAAAAATTGATAGTCATATTAAATTGCTTAAAACTTGTCTAGATACGTTATTAGAGTTTTTAAATTTTAAATAGTAGTTATAGTATAGATTTTTTAAGTGTTAAATTAACTAGGTAGTAAAAGATTAGTAAGGATTTAATATGATTTAATTTATTTAAAAAATTTAATTCTAAAATATTAAATTATCGAAGTACTACAAGTTTAGTTATAGTTTAGGGTTTAGCTTTACGTACTAAATATTAGATTAACTATGTTTTGTTAGGTGTTAATTTAATTTACGTTAATTTGGTTTAATTTAATTTAATTCCTAAATATTAGATTATCTATGTTAAAGTTTGTAATATCTTTTATATTAAAGTATATTTTTATTAAAATTCTCTATTTTAGAATTTTTTTGTTTTCTAAATTGTTATGGTTATTAGAGAATTTTTTTAGTGTCATGCAACTCTACCGATATATCACCAGCATGAGGAGGCAGTATGGTATGCTCTTAGACGAGATGATCATGCCATACCTGCAGATGGCCAGCTTAGCTCATTTCGCGAGGCTCAACGACCACTGGTTTAGGTTGGATGTGCCGCTGGTCAATGCATTTGTCGAGCGATGGTGTGCTGAGACTCATTCCTTCCACATGCCATTCGAAGAGTGCACGATTATGCTACAGGATGTTGCATATTAGTTAGGCCTCCCCATCGACGAATAGTACATCAGTGGATGTCTGACAAATTTCTAGCGGTACATTGACGGTAACCGACTTGCATGGGATTAGTTTGTGGAGTAATTGGGTGTGTTGCCTCCAACGAATTGCATCGACAAGTTCACTGTCAAGTGCACTTGGATGCAGGAGACATTCAGCGACCTTCCCCATGATGTAGACGAGGAGACAATCAGGAAGTACGCGAGAGTATATGTCATGATACTATTATCGACGCAACTCTTCGATGACAAGTCCGGTACACGCATGTATATTAGGTGGCTACCATACGTAGCAAGATTAGAGGACATGTACAGATACAACTGGGAATCTGCCGCTCTATTGTGGTTAAACCGGTGTTTATGCCATATGGCTAACAGGAACGTGGTTAACTTGACCGGTTTATTACAGTTCCTCTAGTCATGGATCTTTTGGCGGTTCTCAAATTTCAGGTCCGATGGGTTTGACGTTTTTATTGGCCATTGGCGACGAATTACTTATTGTTTATAGTTGTTATGTTTAGTAATTTATATTAAAGAATATTGCCATTGTTAGTAACATGTATTGGGTATCAAGTGGTCCGGTGATCAGCTAACATTGAGTGAGAAGGGGCCTAGAGTCGCACAGTGGAGGCTTAGGATAGATTTACTTCGAATAAGGGATGTGAGTGTTTTAGCTTTTAAGTATTCATTGTTACGTTTTTTTAAAGTATTTATTGGAAGACCTGTCAACCTGGTCTCCAACTCGCATGTGACTTATCTTCAGAACTGCAATACTACCTGACATCGTTATCTGCACACCAAATATCCACCTTATATTTGCGCGACAGCCTTCTTCTTAGCCAACCAAACTCTCCTGTACGTAAGTTTAAACCCAAAGTGTGCCTCTATCGCATGCTGCAATACCATGATGGACATAGTCGCATCAGCTCTGATCATAAGAAGGATGAAAGCAGATATCACATGATAGTCTAGCTTCCTGTGATCACTGGAGATCGAGGTGGCCAAACATGTATGAGGTACATTATACCCTCTGACCTCTTAGATACTCTTCTACTGTCCTAGAGTGATCCAAATCAACCATTTGCAACTGTTTCCAAACTCCTTACACTTTTTGTAGTACTTGACATAGTCCGATTCCAACACTTTGTACTCAACTCAACGGCGAATGATGTAAGTCTTTACACACAAAAAGACTTCCTCTTTATTCTAAAACTGATGACTGACTTGAAACTCAGCTATACCTATGGTGTCCTATGAATTTCTGGCCCCAAAATTGGATTCTACATCCAAAAATTCCTGTTGTCTCATGGCATTTAAGTCTAGAGTTGAAAAGTACGGCGGTATTATTGAGTTTCTGAGCTCGATACTCCACTAGCCCTAACATGAATACTCCTCCCTATGCTCGACATCATTGTCATTCCCTAGCAAGTCTTCCACCGCATTTAGTTCTCCAACTTCTTCAAAAATCGAGATCATAGTAGGAGTATTTATATTAGCACCTATTTTATAATATCATCGCAGTGTAGATCAGCTGCAAAAGACGGTGATACCGCTAAATTTCTGGCAAATGTCATTACAGGCATAGATAAAAACGTAACAATAGGAGTTAAACTGAAAGCTACTGTATTGGTACTGATTGATGATTTCAATTCGATCTTCTTAAATTAGAAACTACATCCACAAACTTGGCTAATAATTTAGGAATTTTCATCTCAAAAAACTGGCGATCAATGACAATGAAATAAAATTTGTAAATTATTGTCACTGTCTATTCATGTGATTTGCTCTATAATTTACTTTTGGATTATTATTATAAATTTTAGTGATATTAAATATTTTAAAGTATTTATTTTGGTACGTGAGAAAATTAATATATATTAGAAGAATGAATACGTGACTTAACAATAAAATAACATATAATGATATAATTTACATAAATAATTTTATTTTAAAAAATTTAAACTATATAATATCATAAATTAAAATGTCATTCTAGTTAATTATTGAAAAACCAAATACCATTGTGATTAATTTGAAAAAATAATCAATTTTAAAATTAATTAGATAACATTGTAATATATGATATTATATAACTTATTTTTTCTAAAATTAAATAAAAATTAATTATTCATGTGAATTATATCATACTAGATTACTTAATTATTAAACAACGTGTTTATTATAATTATACTGAATACTGATATGCACTAATTTTCCCGCCACGTACTGAAGCAATAATGGGCGTAATGGCCCGTTGATTATAAAAAGAAGTAAGTAATTTTTTTTAACCAATTATACCTACCCTTGTTATCGGCATCCAAGAAATTTTATTTTCAACACAGAAATAATATCGTTGATTGAATTTTTTTATATCTTTGAAGTTTGAACTTTGTTAGGCATGTGATGGAGAGAGAAAATGGTGAAGTAAGTAAGTAACAAATATACCAAAGGCATGCCTATTGACCAAAGAGTTGACCAACGAGCATAGACATTAGACAAGATGCTCAGTTGCACTGTTACACATATGACATAGACACATTCCTTATTCTTCTTATGTTTATTTATTGCTGCATTTATTGTTATCATAAATTTCGTACCTCTTGTTTATTGATTTCTTGGACGGCTTTTTTGCAACTGAATTCTTCTAAATTTTTTTTAATATATTTAATCTTTATTGTTGATCTTTGGTTTCACCATGCAATCACCTCACCTCAGCCATAAATTGGCTTTTTTATAAGCCGATATTGTAGAATATGATTTTACTTCTAGTATTTCTACTTTTATGACTATTAACAAAGATAAAGAGCTTTTTTTTTTTTTGCTTTTGACTTGAATGAATGTGCAAAATTTGATTGCATGAAATGAAACCC
>NC_029780.3:101291096-101299305 GCF_000817695.3 Arachis duranensis
GAGTGAGTGACGTAAACATTAATAATATTATTGTTATGTCATTTTTTTAGAGAAATATAATCAAAATTTTCTTCTCACACTTTTTTAACTTTTTTTTGTTAAAAAATTTCAAATCTTTTCAATCAATTATCAGCACTCCAAAATAAAAAAATTATATTGGTAATTATTAGTGGGTTGATTTCACTTATGTACGGAATTAATTAAAGTTATTGGCTCTCAAATATATGCTAATAGTTTATTTTAAATTTAACAATAAACTAATATTAAATTTGTTTAAAATTTTTTCGGGTTAAAAAATATGATGTTTGATATTTTTTATGACTAAAATAGAACGTTTAAAATAGTAAAGACTGAATTAAGACTTGTCCTAAACGTTGAAAATTAAAATAATATTTTTTTATTATTATTGTTGTTATAAAAATTTGTATAGACTTATATCGAAAAATAATTTGTATGTAGAGAATAATACATTATTATTATTATTATTCTAATTGTTGTTGTTGTTATAAAGATTTATATTAAAGTTCTTAACTAAAAAATTATAAAAATACAAATTTAAGTTTTCAACATATTTATTATTTATTTGATAAAATAAAATTTTTAATATTTATCTTCAAGATATATGTCAATTAAATTCTTATTATTATTGTTATGAAAACTTGTATATTAAGATTACATAAAGTAGAAATATTTTATAAAAGTTCACTTAAAAAATTTTATTGATTAAACTATTTCTATTTTTATAAGAAGACTTGTTAACCAAGTTACTATTGTAATTATTTTTAATTGATCTATTAAGTTTCAAAAGCTTTAAAATTTTAGAATATCATACTACTTTTAATATGTGAGAATAATATCTTTATCTATTTTTTGTTTTATTATGCATACACATATAAAAGAATTGAAAACTTCAAATAATAATTAAGTAAGATTATTGTAGTGAGATATTTTATAGTATAGTAATAAACTAATAATAATAAGGGCAATTTACTTAAATAAATAAAGTGGGAGAGTTATTTACGTAAATGTGCAAATCTGTTTGTTGTTACGTTTATGTGCAAAATCGGATTTATATGTAAACCGTGGCAACCCACCACAGTTTCTAAACATTCATAAACCGTGGGAGGTCACCACGGATTTAGAACAAATGGTTTTACATGTAAACCGTGGTAGGTCACCACGGTTTACGAAGGCAAATCGGCGTGCATAAACCGTGGGGAGTCACCACGGTTTATGAGGAAACAATGTTGAACGTAAAACTCGGTAACCCACCGCGGTTTACGTGTATCTACATATATAAGTAATCCGCTGAAGGCAGGGACGGATTCATTAGCAACATAAGGAAGAAAGTGGGTTGATTGTTGTAGAGAGAATTTGGGAAAAGGTTTGGAGGCAGCGAAGGAGAAGTGGGTGGTGGGGCCAATGGAGGATGAGGATCGATTGTACCGACTAAATGGCATCGCTCACGTGGCAGGATATATCGACGAAGAGGTTAGTTACTGTTATTGTTATTATTATTGTAATTAAATTTAATTCTAATATAGCAATTGATATGTTAGTAGGAATATTGCTAGTAAATATTTTTATTTTATTACGTTTATTTGTTTTGTGATTCTGATTAATATTATTTACATAAATATTAATGTTATTATCGGTATTATTAGTAATGCATATTTTATTATGCTTATTTATCTTCTTAGTGTGGTTAATAGTATTTTTGCACAATATTTTATTATCATTATTAATATTTTATTCAAAGATTTTTTTCCTGTATTTATATTGTTAATTTGTTGTAGTGAGTGCACAGTTTTCTTAGTTTCAGTATTTAATACACGATAACAGAATCCATGAATTTAATGTGCACAGTTTTCTTAGCTTCAGTATTATGTATGTTGTTGTTTGTAATGGTTGTATGTTAAGGGATTTTATTACCGACGTTTTGCAGCCTAGTAGGGTTATTACAGCCATTAGGCGGCAGCAGAATATGCCCTTACATGACCGGATTATACCGTATCTGGAGACTGCGGGCTTCTATCATCTTGCTAGGCTAAACAGTCAGTGGTTCTGGGTTGATGAGTCTCTGCTTAGCGCATTTATTGAGCGGTGGCGTCCAGAGACCCACACGTTCCATATGCCGTTTGGTGAGTGCACCATTACTTTACAGGATGTTGCGTATCAGCTTGGTTTGCCGATTGATGGTGCACCCGTTAGTGGGTGCTTGACTGAGTTTGAGAATCTGATGGAACACGGTAGACCAGCATGGGTGTGGTTCCGGGAGTTGTTCAGGGAGTTACCTCCACAGAGTAAAGTGAAGCAGATGACAGTGTGCTACACCTGGTTCCACGAGAGGTTCCGAGTTCTCCCTGCAGATGCTACTGATGAGACCGTGCGTGTATACGCATGCGCTTATATCCTGATGCTGTTGTCGTCTCAGCTGTTTGCGGACAAGAATGCAAACAGGGTACACCTTCGCTGGTTGCCTTATTTGGCATCATTGGATGACTTGGGCAGATATAGCTGGGGCTCCGCTGCACTAGCCTGGTTGTATAGGTGTCTTTGTCGTGGTACAAACAGAAACGTCGTTAACTTGGCTGGGCCGCTACACCTACTACAGTCTTGGATTTTCTGGAGGTTTCCCACTCTGAGGCCCACTGGTTTTGACCGGTTCGGTTTTCCGCTTGCTTCTAGGTATGGTTTAAAAATATGCGTTCATAAATTGTAAAAATTGCTAGTGTTATGGTTTGTTTTGACATCATTTCAATTTAAATTGTAGGTGGGCCGAGTTTGTTCCGAGGAACGATGCAGGGGCACAGAGATTAGTTTCCGCACGCCTTGCACTTGATCGTTTGCGTGTCCATGATGTGAGTGATTTATTTATTACTGATGGTCGTACTAGTTTTTCTTACATGCCACTGCCTCATGAACGTCTTACTGTTTCTATGCAGTTTGTGTGGGAGCCTTATTCTTCTGCTGATGTTGCTGCTGTTATTCATCTGGAGATACTAGCTGATGAGCACCGACGGCTATGGACGGCCGTCACTAGCCTGATATATTTTGCTGCGATCGAGTGACATCAGGTGGATAGGGTTCTACCCCAGTTCGGCGGTGTTCAGCATCTCCCAGATGTAGCTCTGAACATAGATTGGCTACATGCGAAGGATGGTAGGGGTGGGGACCGGTGGTTTCCTACATATTATCAGGAGTGACACCAGCTTTGGGAGAACCGGCATCAGTCAGTCATATGGGTCGATCGAGTCCTCGACCCTGGTCCATCAGCAGATTACCTAGAGTGGTGGTGCCGTGTGGCGCACAGGTTCCTATCCCCAGATGTAGCATTTCAGGATCCGAGGCCGATTGTGTTGACTGAGGAGGCGCGTCACAGAGGGTCGTCCCAGGCACCTCCTAGAGTGCATGTTTATGACAGACCAGATAACAGACGAGTCGATCGGCGTCGCCGTATTGGGACCCGGACCACCGATCGCGAGTGGAGGGAGTTTGCCGACCGATTGGAGCAGGACGTTCTTGGAGCTGAGGCTGGGGATCCAGTGGACTACCGTGTTTCTCGACGTAGAGGCAGACGGCCGCCTGCGCGGCCTGACCGTCGAGGTGGGCCTGATGGAGGACCATCCGAGCAGGGGGGCGGCACTGGTCACGTGGCCGCTGAGGATGTAGTTGGATCAGCATCAACTATGGATCAGCCGACGTTCGACGTGGGTTCTAGCTCACAGCTGTTTGGGAACGTGAGCCCATATGGTTTTGCCGAGTTTACGACCGCGGCTGTTGGGGTGGACATTGCTGATCCTGTTACTGAGTCCGAGTTTTACAGAGACATAGCTGACATGCTTAGGGATGATGATCAGACCCATTATAGGCCACAGATGCCTGAGGAGCATGCCCAGTTTAGTGCTCAGCAGCCAGGCAGTGACGATGTTCAGGCTCAGTTGGCAGTTGACCTGAACGAGCCAGCAGTTTTGCCGTCCGACCCATGGTTTGCTTTAGGAGGGACACCTGCCTCCGCTTTCAGCGCGGCTCCCGCACACCCCACAGCACCAGCGGCAGATCACAGACCTAGGCGGGTTAGACGTCCTCCTTTGTGTGGCACCGGAGGGCACTTGCTTGGCCAGTTCGATGATGATGACAGTGACACCATTGAGGATTCTGATTAGTTATGTTATATGTTCCTGTCCAGTACTTTCTTTGTTTATTTATGTATTGATCATGGTAGTTACGTTATGTATTGAGCATGCTAATTAGTTTATGTATTGTGCATGCTTGTTAGTGTTTATGGATTTCAGACTTATTGTTAAATATTATTTATCTTTTGACCATGTAGTGTAACCTGCTTCAGAATATTTGATGTGTTCCTCTATGGTTTATATTATAATGCACATTATGAAAGATATCTAAAGTGGTTTAATGAAACTGATAAAATAAAAGGAGTTTATTATACTGAGATTTCGTTGTTGATGAAACACGTTGACAGTGACATACTTAACCAACGACGCATTACTAACATTATTTAGACCACGAAACAAATGAGACAGCATAAAAGAGGGTTACACAACATGAGATCTACGCATCCCCTCCACCACTTTGTGATCGCTGGTGACAGTTCCTTCGCGTATGCCCAGGCTGACGGCATAGCCCACAACGCTTCGGCTGATTCTCTTGAGACTGATCCATGCTTCCACGGATCCTGCTTGCCTTTGGACGACCTTCCTTTGCACGCCGCAGATTAGGGTCAGGAATAATGGTTGGGCCACCATATGGAGGCCACAGGCCTTCAGGAATAGGTGGGAGAAACCCCTGCTTGTAAACGTTGAACACCTCAGTCATACGATACACTTCGTGAACATATGACGCCCAGTTTAGCCGGGAGTAGGCGCAACAGGCAACGGCGTGGCAACATGGATAATGCAGCGCCTGGAAGTGGCCACAGTCGCATCGGTGATCTTTAAGGGAAACTCTATAGCTACCCAGCGAGAAGGTCCCCGTTGGTGTTATCTCAGCGACGGTGTACTCGAACTGATGCCTGTCGTATAATGTCACAGTAAAGCACCTTGAGTCTCTAAGGTTCCGCTCAATAGCCTTGACCAATGCCTGACAGAATTCATGGCCGGATCCGAGTTGTGCCTCTGCTGTCTGTCCCCGGACCACAAATAGCTGAGCAAGCCTCCCGTAGGTTGACTTAACCAACGATGTGACCGGGAGGTTGGGAGTACCCTTTAGCACGGAGTTCACACATTCACTGATGTTTGTGGTCATGTGCCCGAACCGTCGACCAGCATCCTCATGTTGGGTCCATTTGTCATACTCCATACGGTTGGCCCAGTCACACATTGCTGGATTCTCAGTCCGCATGATGTCGAACCAGTAGTAAAACTCTACCTCAGTCTTGGCGTAGGCAGCATTGACCAGTAACCGCCTTGAGTCCTTACCTTTGAACGTTAGGGCGAAATTCGCTGCCACATGCCTTATACAGTAGGCCCGGAAAGCACGAGGAGGCAGCCATCCAGTCTCAGGTGCCTCAAGGGCCGCCTTGATCCCATTATGCCTGTTTGAGATAACAAGGATACCCTCCTGAGGAGTCACATGCTCTCGGAGGTTGGACAAGAAAAATGACCACGACTCTGCATTTTCCCCCTCGACAAGGGCGAATGCTATCGGCAGGATGTTCGAGTTTCCGTCCTGAGCTATCGCCAACAGCAGCGTCCCTCCATACTTCCCATACAAGTGGGTACCATCAATACTGACGAGTGGCTTGCAATGCCGGAATGCCTCGATATAGGGTGGAAATGTCCAGAAAAGTCGGTGAAAGTACACCGTCGACTCATCAACCCCACCACCAATCTGAACCGGAGACGTCTTCAGCACCGTGATTGTTCCCGGCATTGTCGCCTGGATCCCTAGCATCCAACGGGGCAACTCCGCGTAAGACTCTTCCCAATCTCCATATATTTGTGCCACTACCTTCTGCTTAGCCATCCAAACCTTCCTGTAACTAGGCCTGAAACCGTAATCAGCTTCTGTCGCTTGTTGAAGTACCTTTACCGTAACCGCAGCATCCGCCCTAACCATAGGAAGAATCCTCGCACATATAACGTTATAATCCAGCTGACGGTGATCACTTGAAATAGAAGTTACGAGGCATGTGTGTGGCCCGTTGTACCTCCTAACCTCCCAAGTTCCCTTTCGTGCACGAAGCGCTACACGAATCAACCAAGTGCAACCATTGCCGAATTCCTTGCATTTTCCATGATACTTCAAATGATCCGATTCGATGACTCTGTACTCAACACCTCGCCGGATGCTATAGTCCTTCACACTGAGCACAGCTTCATCTTTACTCTGGAACGATTGTCGCCGCCTGTGTTTTCGTCGCTGTCACCATCGATATCAACAGGCTCCTGGTCAGACTCATCGTCACGCATTGCATTCTCTACTTGATCAGGTCCACCAAATTCTTCGATATAAGGTACGAGGCCACTACTGGTGCCCACAACGTTGGGAGGCTCAATGACTGCTGCATGCTCCAAAGGGACAGAACCAACAACCTCCGTTTGTTCTAAGTCAGCCGCAAAAGAAGGTGATTGAACTGGCGGAAGATGCGGTCTGACCGCAGGCATCGAACTAGATGCACCACCCGCGGAAGCTACGCAAGGAACTGGAGCGGATGCCCCAGAACTATCGACACCAACCTCCAACTTTGCGAACAACTCATGGATTCTGATCTCCGGAAAACTCCTTACACAGTAGAACAGAACCCTAATATCTTCATCAGCCTTAACCGCAAAGGTTTCATACTGAACACCGGTCGAGACAACCGCCATGGGAATCTTGTAGAATAGTTTCTTCACCCACTTGCAACCCAAGACGCCAAGCTTCTCCAAGATACTGTTCTTCAAGTCCGACAAACTCATCGACGAACTGATAAAAATACTTAGTGGTTCTCTGTCGGTGAACTTCACACCTTGGCTTTTGCTTTTTTTTTTTTTTTTTCCAGAGCAATGCACCAGAGCAAGAAAGCTCTCTTCCTCACTAGCCATTGTGAGAATGATCTCTTCTGGTGCTTGAATCACCAACATATATATAGATTTTCCGTCATAGTAAACCGTGGCAACCCACCACGTTTTTTGCCCATTATCCTACATAAACCGTGGTAACCCACCCGGTTTTATGTGCTTATATCTTTTCCTCATAAACCGTGGTGACTCCCTACGGTTTATGCTTGCCAAATTTCCTTCATAAACCGTGGTGACCTAGCACGGTTTTCTCTTACAAAATTTTGCTCCTAATCCGTGGTGACCTCCCATGGTTTATGCATGTCTAGAAACCGTGGTGGGTTGCCACGGTTTACATATAAATCCGTTTTGCACAAAATCGTAACAACAAACAGATTTGTACATTTACATAAAGAAATCTCTCTTTTTATTTATTTAAGTAAATTGCCCTGATAATAATATACGAAACTATTTATGCTGACATTCAAAATTTGAAATCCGCAAGAAACAAACTATGCTTTATACACCAAGCTTGAAGTGTACCTACCAAATTGCATTTAAGAAATATTATAGTGGCTTTAAAAGAACTTAATTAGTATACACTAAAAAATATGATATATGCAAAATTAAAGATTGACCTGTATATTGTTGTTAACGTGGAAATGGAATCCAATCGAGGCTTGAAGGTCCCATTGAGGATCGTCAACTGAAATTGTCAGAAGTTGGGTGAGACTCTGACAATCCATCACTTCCATTCAAAAGAGACTGGGTTGTGCAATTTGCATTCCCACTACCTACTTCATCATGTAACTCAGCGTACCATCAAGAAAATAAAGAACCCTAATGCCCAATTGCCAATATTTTATAATCTAATAAATGTTTTATACAAAAGGTTAATGAGTTTAATTCTTTATTAATAAGGGTAATTACTCAAATCAATCTCTAAAAATTTAAAATTAGACACTTTAGTCCAAAAAAAAAATTAATACATAGATTAATTTTAAGGTTTTACTCCAATAGACAAATCAGTCATCAGTTCATTTTTCGACGAAGTAATTATCTAAATCAGTTCCCAAAGATTTTAAAAATGGACATTTTAGTCCCAAAAAAAAATTAATGTACAAATTAATTCTCAACGTTTTTCTCTATTAGACACAACAATTTTCCGTCCAAAAATAATAATAATAATAATAATAATAATAATAATA
>NC_029780.3:101299934-101308065 GCF_000817695.3 Arachis duranensis
TATCTAGTAAATAAAATATTTGTAAAATTATTTTTTTTAATTTTTTAATTTCCAAATTAAAATTAATAACTTTTTAATAAAATTAGATAGTGATACAAAGAAGGGCAAAACGGTTGCTCTTGAGGGCTCATCTCATATGCCAATTGGGAGGATGAAAAGAGTGTTGCACCATAACTGAATTGGTTAGAGGAAAAGATCAAAAAGGCACGAGAATGTGGGAGACAAGGGCAGAGTACATTGTGAGTACCTCTCTCTGTTAATTCTTCTCCTCTCTGGCTTATCTTTCTTATGAACCCCTTCCCTTATTTGCTATGCTCTTGGCTTGCAGGTGATCTCTCAAGACCATTTGATTGACACCCTTCTTTTCTTCGGTCTTAATTGATATTAGACTAGACTATATACTTTTCTTTTCCCACCTATAATATGCTTGAGTAGATAATTTTTCATCCCATTTCACCTCTGTTCGTAACAAATTGGTGCTTTCATTGACTCCATGGCGGATAATACTCGAATGCAAACTATGCAAGCGGCCATCAACAAGCTCACTGAACAAGCCGATCTCCACCATGAACAGCTCACCATGATTACCCAGTCCTTGGCAGCGATACAAGCGCAGCTCATATCCCCGACGGTAAACTCGCCTACACAACCCCATTCATCGTCTGGTTTCGCCCCGTTACGACAATTGAAGGTGGATTTTCCTAAATTTAATGGGGGAAACGATGTACTCCATTGGCTTTATCGGGCAGAGAGATTTTTCAAGATTTATGATGTACCGGAAGATCAAATGCTCGACGTCGTCGCAGTCAACCTCGAAGGGCGGGCTTTAGCATGGTTTCAGCTTTGGGAAAAATTGAATCAGGTAAGGAATTGGATGAATTTGTCGATTGCCATTCAAATACAATTTGGCCCTTCTCAATTTGATAACCCTAGAGAGGAGTTACTAAAATTGAAACAAACTTCCTCTGTTGACAAGTATTTTGAATCCTTCAATGATTTAGCTTCAAGAACATATGGCATGGACGACACCCTGTTATTGGATTGTTTTACAGGGGGTTTGCATCCAGAACTAAAATGCGAGGTGAAGGCACGATCGCCGGCATCTCTTCTTCAGGGGGTTTCTTTAGCCAAGTTGTTTGAGGAGCGTTTCTTCCCGTCCTCCTCGCGATGGAAATCATCTTACCCTCCACCCCAACATACTGTACCCAAACCCTCACCTGGGTCCAACCCAATGACCCTGAGTCCCAACCCCACATCCCCACTATTGCCCACTCCAACTAGCTCCACCAAGTTACGTAAACTCAGTCCCACCGAGATTCAGTTTAGACGCGAGAAGGGTCTCTGCTTCACATGTGATGAGCGTTTCTCTCCATCCCACAAATGTGCAACCAAACATTACTTCCTCATCCAAACCACAGAAGCAATACCAGAGGATCCACCAATTGAAGAGGAAAACACTGAGATCAAACAGCCTGATGATTTTGGAGAACACATCCCAGAGGATTCCCATCATCTCTCTTACAATGCCTTGACTGGTATCCCTGCAAAAAGGTCAATCCGTTTTACAGGGACAGTAAAAGGTCGAGAACTACGTGTTTTAATGGACGGAGGCAGCTCTGACAATTTTATTCACCCCGCCTTGACTAAGAGACTTGCTGTCACTGTGCATCATGCACCCCCATTCAAGGTGGAGATAGGAGATGGCACTTTGTTGCAATGTGAAGGCGAAGTACAGTGATTGCCAGTAAACATTCAGGGCCACACTTTGTTTGTGAATGCTTTTGTACTGCCAATAGCCAATGAGGAATTGGTGTTGGGAGATATATGGCTAGAAACTCTTGATACACATTTGGTAAATTACAAAATGAAATTTATTACATTCTTTGATGATGGAAGATTGGTAACACTGCAGGGTGAGTTACAACAGCTGCCAGCCAAGGCACAATTCAATCACTTAAAACGACTCCAGGCCACAGATGAGATCGCTGAACTATACACTATGCAGGTGCAGTCGAAAGATAGCATGGAACCTCCTATGTTAACATTACCATGCAATTTGGACCCTGAACTTACTTCACTCCTTCGTAACTTTGCGGATATATTTAGCATTCCTCATGGTCTTCCACCACCACGTAGCCATGATCATTCAATCGTGCTACTTCCAAATGTTCCCCCTGTGAAGGTGCGACCATATCGATACCCCCATAGCCAAAAGACTGAGATTGAAAGAATGGTAAGAGATATGTTAGCTGAAGGCATTATTCAACCAAGCACCAGTCCATTTTCTTCTCCAGTGTTATTGGTTAAGAAAAAAGATGGCTCATGGAGGTTTTGTACTGACTACCGTGCCCTTAATGCGGTCACTGTTAAAGACTCTTTTCCAATGCCAACAGTAGATGAATTGATTGATGAACTGTTTGGTGCACAATTTTTTTCGAAACTCGATCTACGTTCTGGGTATCACCAAATCAGAGTAAAGCCGGAAGATTGTTACAAGACTGCTTTTCGCACTCACCAAGGGTTATATGAATGGCTTGTTATGCCATTTGGTCTCACCAATGCTCCTGCCACATTCCAGAGCTTAATGAATTCTATTTTTGCAAATGTGTTGCGACAGTTTGTACTCGTATTCTTTGATGACATCCTTTTGTATAGCTCGGATTGGTCCTCTCACGTACAACATCTAATGCATGTCTTTGAAGTGCTGCGCACCCACGCCTTATACGCCAAGCTATCCAAGTGCTCCTTTGGAAAGCAACAAATTGATTACTTGGGACATGTGGTTTCCCGAGAGGGTGTTCGCGTTGATGACGCCAAGATTTTGGCAATCAAACAATGGCCATCTCCCACATCCATCAAACAACTTCGAGCATTCCTCGGCCTTGCCAGTTATTACCGCAAGTTTATAAAAAATTTTGCTTTACTTGCTGCCCCACTGACTGATTTATTAAAGAGGGATAATTTTAACTGGTCCCCTCATACGGAAGCCACCTTTCAACAGTTGAAGACAGCTCTTACTAACGCCCCAGTGTTAGCACTACCTGATTTTTCCAAGCAATTTGTGCTCGAAACAGATGCATCTGGGGCTGGTATTGGGGCCATTCTCAGTCAGGAAGGTCACCCCATCGCTTATTTTTCTAAGAAGCTTTCTAGTTTGAATCAAAAGCAATCCATATATGTTCGGGAAATGCAAGCGATCCTCACAGCGGTGGCTAAGTTTCGCCACTACTTGTTGGGCCACAAATTTGTGATTCGCACCGATCACAAGAGCCTCAAGGAGATGCAAGCGCAAACCATACAAACACCGGAACAACAACTATGGCTTTCAAAGTTGTTGGGCTATGATTTTACTATAGAATATAAGAAAGGGAGCGAGAACAAGGGAGCATATGCTTTATCAAGATCCTTTCTCAGCCTAACCATGATAAGTGGTGGCTTGCTGCCCCAATTACGACAAGAACTCGAGGCCTACACACCATCTGAGGAGTTCACTGAAGCTGAAATTCAATCAGAAAAACTCCAGCTGCGACAGGGCCTGTGGTACTGAGGTGATAGATTGGTGATTCCGGCTACCTCTCCACTGACCAAAACCATCTTGCGAGAGTATCATGACTCTTTGTTGGGTGGACACGCTGGGTTCCATAGAACTTTAACAAGGATCTCTGCACAGTTTTATTGGAAACATATGGCCAAAACAATTAAGGAATATGTAGCCACTTGTTCAACTTGTCAGCGAGTCAAATATAGTACTCAACCACCGACCGGGTTATTGGAACCACTTCCTATCCCATCTCATATTTGGCAGGACATCTCCATGGACTTCATTACTGGGCTGCCACCATCCCATGGATGCTCAGTTATATTGGTGGTGGTGGATCGCTTGTCAAAGTTTGCTCATTTTATCCCCTTGCCAGCAGACTTTACAGCCCCTAAGGTTGCGGATGCTTTCCTGCGAAATGTGGTAAGCGTTCATGGCATTCCTCAGTCTATTGTCTCGGATCGAGATAAAGTATTTACCAGTAAATTTTGGGAACAATGTTGTGGCAAGCAAGGCATTCTTTTAGCTCGGAGTTCTGCATATCATCCAGAAACTGATGGACAAACCGAGGTCCTCAATCGTTGTTTGGAAATGTACTTGCGCTGCTATACTCAGGAGAACCCTCGCGATTGGTACCATCTCCTTCCTTGGGCAGCTTATAGTTACAATACGTCCTACCACTCGACAATAGGAATGACCCCATTCAAGGCTGTGTTCGGTAGGGATCCTCTCCCTCTCATTCGTTACGAGCCTACTGCGTCTGATATACCAGCCATACAAGAACAATTACAACAATGTGATGAGGTTCTAACCACCCTCAAGTTGAACCTCCAGCGAGCCCAGCTACGTATGAAGCACAACGCTGATAGTAAGCGAAGAGAAGTTGAATTCAATGTTGGTGATTATGTTTTTGTTAAACTGCAACCTTATCGCCAACATTCAGTGGCATTGCGGAAAAATCATAAGTTGAGTATGAGATACTTTGGTCCTTTTCCTATTGCGGCACGGATTGGCAAAGTTGCTTATCGACTACAATTACCACCTGAAGCGAGGATACACCCTGTTTTTCATGTATCGGCATTGAAAAAGTGTAGGGGAGATCCAGGGGCTACTAATATTCCTACACCATTGCTGTTGGATGAACAAGGCTTGGGAGTCCAACCACAGTGGGTTTTGGGACACCGAATGGTGAAGAAAAATGACCGTTGGCAAGAACAAGTTCTTATCCAATGGCATGGAGTACCAGCAGAAGCAGCAACATGGGAACCATATGAAGAAATACAGCAGCAATTTCCCACTTTCAACCTTGAGGACAAGGTTTTTTTTAAAGGAGGGGGTAATGATACAAAGAAGGGCAAAACGGTTGCTCTTGAGGGCTCATCTCATATGCCAATTGGGAGGATGAAAAGAGTGTTGCACCATAACTGAATTGGTTAGAGGAAAAGATCAAAAAGGCATGAGAATGTGGGAGACAAGGGCAGAGTACATTGTGAGTACCTCTCTCTGTTAATTCTTCTCCTCTCTGGCTTATCTTCCTTATGAACCCCTTCCCTTATTTGCTATACTCTTGGCTTGCAGGTGATCTCTCAAGACCATTTGATTGACACCCTTCTTTTCTTCGGTCTTAATTGATATTAGACTAGACTATATACTTTTCTTTTCCCACCTATAACATGCTTGAGTAGATAATTTTTCATCCCATTTCACCTCTGTTCGTAACATAAATTTATTATTATTTTTGTCTAAAAAATATAAAAAATATAGTACAATATTATTGTGTAATTAATAATAATAATAATTTTATATTATTTTATTTTTGTTTTTAGACGGAAGACTATTATGTCTAACAGAAAGAAACGTTGGAAATTAATTTGTACATTAAATTTTTTAAAGACTAAAATATTCATTTTTAAAATTTTTAAAAACTAAATTGAATAATTATTCTGCTAAAAAATAAATTAATAAAAACTAATTTATCTGTCAGAATAAAATTTTAAAAATTAATTTATATATTAATTTTTTTTAAAAGTTAAAATATTTAATTTTAAAATTTTTGATGACAGATTTAGATAATTACTCTATAAATAATATCCATGTCACCTTCATTTCCCAGCATTGAAGGCGTCGTGGGGACCTCGCCCTCTTGTGTTCAGATTTTTGCGGCAATGGCTATACTACCAAACACAATGGTAAATTAGTAATACATATCTGGGATATGGTACATATTATAAAAAAATTTAAAAATGTACTAATATATCAGTGTTTAAGTAATTTTTAATTGTCGATCTTAATTATAAAAAATATATGTAATATATATAATTAAGATTAATAGTTAAAAATTATTAAAACATCCGTATATTAATATACTCAAAAACTTTTTCATATTATAACTCATTGCAAACTTGTGATAGATTTAATTGATATTTTTAATTTGAAAAATATTAAGAATTATCGAAATTTATTATTTTTAATTATTATTTAATTATTAATTCAATTTTTTTAATATAATTTATTTAGTTTAGTAATCTAATAACATATTTTATCCTATATTTTCAAATTTAATAACTAATTAATAATAAAAATAATAAATTCGAATAATCATCTAATATTTATCTTTTAAATCAAACAATAAAATTGATTCATGAACAATATGTTGTTCACAAAACAAATAATTAGTTAATTAGATAGATTTATTGGAGGGAAAAACATCTCTCTTGAGAATGAAATCAAAGAGCCAATCTATTCATATGTAAGTCATCTTAATTCAAGTATTGATATTAATTTAGATGATACCAAACATTTGAATTTGTCTATATTATTTAACTTTTTATTATGTGCATTTCAGGTCCTAATTGAAAGTATTTAATGCACATCAACCAGCAAGTCAAGATCTTATGTAAATAAGCTATGGTTAAGGAATATATCTTTCAAGATCAGATCAAGGTTAATAAACAAAGCTCCTGCACTTTATTATCGAGCAAAAGAAAAAAAGTTTCCACTGTTAAAGTCAATAGTCTCAACCAATATGCATGCCACAACCATAGTAACAAAAAAAGAAAATAATTCTCTCCATCACAGCAGATTAATAAGATATCTGTATATGAAGATTCTTTTCAAAGAAAAAAAAAAGCAAGAAACATAATTGAAGTGATCAACCATAAAGTTCAAACTAATTTTCTTCTTTGTTCTTAACTAATATATAATTTCTCTTGTATAGTTTATTTTATTTAGTTAATAGTCAAATTAATCCCTAAAAGATGGTTCGTTCTTCAAATTCGTTCTTAAAAAAATTTATCAATCAAATTAATTATTTAAAAACTATAAATTAATCATTTTTATCTTTCAGTCACTCAATTAGCAATTTTCTTCAACGATTGATAATACGAAACGTTAACTCACACCACGTATGACACCTAGCTAGCATATCTAATTAGACACTGAACAAATATATTTATGAAAATTTATCAATTTAGTGTCATTAGGTTATATTAGGATTAGGATTTATATAATTGGAAAATTGGACCAAATTAATAGATTTTTATAAATATATTTGTTCAGCGTCCAATTGGATATGCTATGTATCATGTATGTTGTCCGTTAATGTTTTATATCATCAATTGTTGACGAAAATTATTAATTGAGTGACGAAAAGACAAAAATAATTAATTTGTAATCTTTGAATAGCTAATTTGATTGATAAAATATTTTAAGAATAAATTTGAAAAATGATTTATTTTTTAGGTACTAATTTGACTACTAACTCTTATTTTATTCTTGAGAATGATAAAAGGCGAAGAAAGTTAGGTTTCCAAAAGTCTTATGTCAGTGTATATGTATGGTAGTGTAGCAGTTAGTTATAGATAGAAAATTTGGTTATAGAAAATATAAAACTCAACACATGAAGGCGTAACTTAGAAAACTCATTTTCTCATCTTATATATAAACTTTTTTCCCTCTGATCTATAAGTGTGTGTTTGGATTGTGGTTGGTCAAACTGGAGTTTGAATAAAAGTGATTTTATAGAATTGATTTTGGATAGAAGTAAGTTTGTGTCAACATGATTTATGTTTGGCAACTCTTTACCAAAATTGATTTTGATAAAATAAATTTTGTTTGGATAATATTAGTTAAAATCACTTTTAGATAAATAATTACTTAAAAGGACATGACATTAAATTATAATATTATTTTTTTATACATGTTTAATTTTTTATATTTTTTTCTTATATATTTTTTATATAGTATATTGGTGCACGAAATTGTGATCACTACAACTTCGCACAACTAACCAGCAAGTGTACTGGGTCGTCCAAGTAATAAACCTTACGCGAGTAAGGGTCGATCCCACAGAGATTGTTGGTATGAAGCAAGCTATGGTCACCTTGTAAATCTTAGTCAGGCAAACTCAAATGGATATGGGTGATATACAAATAAAACATAAGGATAAAGATAGAGATACTTATGTAATTCATTGGTGGGAATTTCAGATAAGCGCATGAAGATGCTTGGTCCCTTCCGTCTCTCTGCTTTCCTACTGTCTTCATCCAATCCTTCTTACTCCTTTCCATGGCAAGCTTATGCAAGGGTTTCACT
>NC_029780.3:101309432-101309680 GCF_000817695.3 Arachis duranensis
GATTGTGACTCAACTTTGCTAGAGTCCCCAATTAGAGGTGTCTAGGGTTCTTAAGCACACTCTTTTTGCCTTGGATCACAACTTTATTTCTTTTTTTTCTTCTTTTTTTTCGTTTTCTTTTCTCCCTTTTTTTTCTTCTTTTTTTTTTGTATACACTACTTTTTCTTGCTTCAAGAATCATTTTTATGATTTTTCAGATCCTCAGTAACATGTCTCCTTTTTCATCATTCTTTCAAGAGCCAACAATT
>NC_029780.3:101309729-101311856 GCF_000817695.3 Arachis duranensis
CAACAAATTCAAAAGACATATGCACTGTTTAAGCATACATTCAGAAAACAAAAAGTATTGTCACCACATCAAACTAATTAAGCTAGTTTTAAAGATGAATTTGAAATCCTGTACTTCTTGTTCTTTGTGATAAAAACAGTTTTCATTTAAGAAAGGTGATGGATTCATAGGACATTCATAACTTTAAGGCATAGACACTAATGATCATAAGACACAAACATGGACAAACATAAGCATTAATTTTCGAAAAACAGAAGAATAAAGAACAAGGAGATTAAAGAACGGGTCCACCTTAGTGATGGCGGCTTGTTCTTCCTCTTGAAGGTCTTATGGAGTGCTTGAGCTCCTTAATGTCTGTTCCTTGTCTTTGTTGCTCCTCTCTCATGATTCTTTGATCTTCTCTAATTTCATGGAGGAGGATGGAATGTTCTTGGTGCTCCACCCTTAGTTGTCCCATGTTGGAACTCAATTCTCCTAGGGAGGTGTTGATTTGCTCCCAATAGTTTTGTGGAGGAAAGTGCATCCCTTGAGACATCTCAGGGATTTTAGTTTTGTGGAGGAAAGTGTATCCCTTGAGGCATCTCAGGGATTTCATGATGAGAGGGGTCTCTTGTTTGCTCCATCCTTTTCTTAGTGATGGGCTTGAGGTCATTCCTTCTTAGTTGAATCGGCTTCCCTTTCTCTTCCATTGAGCGCCCTCTTCACAGATGTCTATGAGGACTTGGTCCAACCTTTGATCAAAGTTGACCCTTTTTGAGTTTGAAAGAGATCTCGGGGATCACCTTCTTCAAGGCTACAACTTCATAGAAGTGGTCTTGATGCACCTTTGAGATGAATCTTTCCATCTTCCATGACTCGGAGGAGGAAGCTTTTGCCTTCCCTTTCCTCTTTCTAGAGGTTTCTCCAGCCTTGGATGCCATAAATGGTTATGGAAAAACAAAAAGCAATGCTTTTACCACACCAAACTTAAAAGGTTTGCTCGTCCTCGAGCAAAAGAAGAAAGAAGAGAGTAGAAGAAGAAGAAATAGAGGAGATGGAGGTGGCTTTATGGTTCGGCCAAAAGGGGAAGAAGTGGTGTTTAGGTTGTGTGAAAATGAAGGAGTGAAGAAGGGTAGGGTAGGGTTCGGTCATGTATGGGTGGGTTTGGGTGGGAAAGTGGTTTGAATTTGAATGGTGAGTTAGGTGGGGTTTTATGAAGGATGGATGTGAGTGGTGAAGAGAAAGATGGGATTTGATAGGTGAAGGGTTTTTGGGGAAGAGGTGTTGAGGTGATTGGTGAATGGGTGAAGAAGAGAGAGAGTGG
The DNA here is from genome assembly GCF_000817695.3 of Arachis duranensis. Lineage (NCBI taxonomy): Eukaryota > Viridiplantae > Streptophyta > Magnoliopsida > Fabales > Fabaceae > Arachis > Arachis duranensis. Next base: position 101,311,033 of record NC_029780.3, read on the forward strand.
TGGGGTAGGTGGGGATCCTGTGGGGTCCACAGAACCTGAGGTGTCAAGGAAAAGTCATCCCTGCACCAAATGTCATGCAAAAATGCGTTTTGAGCCAATTCTGGCGTTAAACGCCGGGCTGGTGCCCATTTCTGGCGTTTAACACCAGTCTGGTGCCCCTTTCTGGCGTTTAACGCCAGTCTGGTGCCCCTTTCTGGCGTTAAACGCCCAGAATGGTGCCAGACTGGGCGTTAAACGCCCATCTGCTAGCCTTACTGGCATTTAAACGCCAGTAGGTTCTTCCTCCATGGTGTGCTGTTTTTCTTTCTGTTTTTCATTCTGTTTTTGCTTTTTTCATTGATTTTGTGACTTCTCATGATCATCAACCTACAGAAAACATAAAATAACAAAAGAAAATAGATAAAATATAACATTGGGTTGCCTCCCAACAAGCGCTTCTTTAATGTCAGTAGCTTGACTGAGGGCTCTCATGGAGCCTCACAGATACTCAGAGCAATGTTGGAACCTCCCAACACCAAACTTAGAGTTTGAATGTGGGGGTTCAACACCAAACTTAGAAGTTGGTTGTGGCCTCCCAACACCAAACTTAAAGTTTGACTGTGGGGGCTCTGTTTGGCTCTGTTTTGAGAGAAGCTCTTCATGCTTCCTCTCCATGGTGACAGAGGAATATCCTTGAGCCTTAAACACCAAGGATTCTTCATTCACTTGAATGATCAATTCTCCTCTATCAACATCAATCACAACCCTTGCTGTGGCTAGGAAAGGTCTGCCAAGGATGATGGATTCATCCATGCACTTCCCAGTCTCTAGGACTATGAAATCAG
>NC_029780.3:101313479-101317403 GCF_000817695.3 Arachis duranensis
TTAGCTTTCGCTTCAAGGTCCTTTCAGGTTCAGGATCAGCCTCAACAAGAATGCTTTTGTCTTTGCTCCTGCTCATATGAAGAGAAGAAAACAAGGAAATATGGAATCCTCTATGTCACAGTATAGAGATTCCTTGAGGTGTCAGAAGAAAAGAAAAATAGAAGGCAGAAGTAGAAAATTCGAACTTATCAAAGAAGATGGAGTTCAAATTTTGCATTAAGGAATAGTGTTAGTCCATAAATAGAAGGATGTGAGAAGAAGGGAAGTAATTTTCGAAAATTAAGTAAAGGATTTTGAAAACATTTTGAAAAACACTAATTGATTTTCGAAAACCAAGGGTGGAAAAGAAATCAAGTGATTTTTTTGAAAAAGATTTTGAAATTAGAAATTAAAAAGATTTGATTGAAAGCTATTTTGAAAAAGATGTGGTTAAGAAGATATGATTAGTTTTAAAAAGATGTGATTGAGAAGATATGATTTGAAAAACATTAAAAAAAAGATTTGATTTTTAAAAAAAATATAATGACTTGGCTATCAAGAAAAGATATGATTCAAACATTAAACCTTTCTCAACAGAAAAGGCAACATACTTGAAATGTTGAATCAAATCATTAATTGATAGCAAGTATCTTTGAAAATGGAAAGAAATTAATTTTGAAAAAGATTTGATTGAAAAGATTTTGTTACGGTAGGTAACCGGAGACTAATACGTCGGATGGCGTTTGGCGGCCCAAGTGGGTGATGGAGGAGAACTCCGGGTAGGTCCGCAACTCGGGAGGCTCCGTCCGACTTGTGCTCGCGTGTGAATGGGGGGTGGTACCTGCAAAGACACTCCGATGCCTAAGTTAGCTAGGGTGTAAGCAGGTCTTAGAGAGTATTGGACTTAGAGATACCTGAGGGGTGTCAGTGTATTTATAGTGGTGAGCCAATAACCACCGTTGGTGTAGTGCCGTATCTTTAGGGTGGTGACCGTCCCTATTATCTTGGGGAGGTTAAGATACGGCTTTATGAGGCAGTTAGAGAGATTTTAGGGGCGGTTACTCATTTGAATGAGTGTTTATCTGCCAGCTAATCTCACATCCGACCTCTTCAGACCAAGTCGTGGTTGACGCCGACTTCTTATGTGAAGGTCGGCGGGATTGAGGGCTTTGGTAACGGTGCAGTCTCATTAATGACTGCTTCGCTTTTTACCATTATGCCCCTTAGCCTTTTTTATAAATACTTTCCCTCTCTTTCTTTTTTCCGTTTCTGCAATCTTTCAAACTTCTCCTTATCTTGTTCGTGCTGCATTCTTGCGTTCGAAGACTTCTGTTCTTCTCCAACCTTCATTTTCGGATAAAGGTTAGTTTTGCTTTTTCCATGTCATGCCTTATGTTTTGCATGTTTTGTTTTGTGAGTAGATAGGTTGGCCTGTAGGTTATAGTTTCGAATCTCTCTTCTTTAAGGGCCGTGTTTTTTTGATTTTTCTTTTTCTTTTTTCCCTTTTGTAGGTTTCTGCCACTTTTCTTTATATAAAAAATGGCTTCTGTAGACATTCTTTCTCAGTGGGTTGACGTTACGGTCCTTGGGGAGGAACCGTTGGTCGACGCTGAGTTCATCACTCACCTTCGTACTCATCACAGGCTCTGTACTTCGGAGGAGGACGAGCCAAAATATGAACTGATAACCCCGGGTCTTGAAGACCGGGTCTGTTTTGGGAGAGTTAATGAGGCGGCCCCTCATTTTTTCTTTATGTATGAATGTATGATCACCCGTTTGGGTGTTTTTCTTCCTTTCTCCGATTTCGAGATATCCGTTTTGCACCACTGTAAAGTTGCCCCTACTCAGCTTCACCCCAATTCTTGGGGTTTTTTGAAGATTTATCAGTTTATAAGCCATGCTCTGGACTTCCCGACCTCTTTGAGGATTTTTTTCTTTCTCTTTCATATGACTAAGCCCTTTAGTGGGCTAAACAACAAACAACAATGGGTATCCTTCCGAGCCATTCAAGGTCGGAGGATTTTCACCCTTTTTGATGAATCTTTTCATGACTTCAAAAACTTCTTTTTCAAAGTTCAAGCCGTAGAGGGTTACCACCCCTTTTTTCTGGACGAGCATTCCTCCCCTCGCTTTCCCCTTTACTGGTTGCCGGCCTCCCCTTGCGAAAAGATTGGTCTAGATGACCTAGACGAGGTGGAGGCGGCCATTGTGGGATTTTTCCGAGAAGCGTGGGGGAGGGCCCCATACTTAGATACGAGGAAAATCCTTCAGGGGACATCGACTTTTGTTCAATCTTGCATAGGTAGTGCATGCATTTCTTTTTTCCGAGTTGTTTCCGCCGACTTGTGTTTTACCGACTTGTAACTTGGTTGTTTCTTTTGTAGATATGGCAAAAAAGAATGCTCAGGAGTCTTACCAAAGGGTGCAGGAAGCTAAAGCGAAGTCCCGGGCTCGGTCCGGGGGTGCCAAGGCGGTCATCTCTCCTCCTCCTCCTCCTCCTCCTCCTAGAAATGTGGGTACTCCCTCTCAACCTATTATTATTTCCTCCTCAAGTTTGACTCGACCACTCCCTTTTGCCCAACTACTCTCCGAGCCGGAGAAGAAGAAGCGCAAGACTTCAGAGTCTGGCCCTTCTTGGGAAGGTGGGGTTAAGGCGGATGCTCTTGCATTCGTCCGAAAGAACATCTATCCTCTTATAAATATGGATGATGTTTCTGTTCGGAACCACCTTACCGCTCTGGCCGAAGAGAGTTTTAGGGCGGCGGGAGTTTGTGGCAAACTTTTGGACATATTTGAGAAGACTCCCCTCAGCTCCTTGGGGACTTCCCCAAAGGTTGAGGAGCTGGAGGAGAGGCTTCTTATGTTTGAAAAACATGAGAGGGAGTTGAAGGAGGAGAGAGATAAACTGAGGAAGGAGAGAGATGTCCTCCGGGAGAAGGAGAGCCAGCTGCGAGCCCAATGCACTATGGAGGCGAATCTGAGGAAGGCAGCCCAGGAGAGTTATCAAAGCTTATTTAAAGATATGGTGGAGGTGAGGAAGGATTTGATGAACTCTCGGAATGCTTATACTGAGTTGGAGGACTCTATCACCGAGGGCGCCGAGGAGTCTTGGAGAATTTTCTTGGAGCAGGTCAGGGTCATAGCCCCCGACTTGGACCTTTCTCCACTACATCCTGACAAGGTAGTTATCGATGGCGCTATTGTTGATCCTCCTGCCCCCGAGGTCATTTCCGAGTCAGACCTAAAGACTCGGGGGCAGAGGATTATTGAGTCTCCTCCTCATTCCAAAGATGCTCCGAGTTCTTCAACCCTTGCCCCGACTTCCTCTTTGGCTCCTTCTCCCGGTCCTGGTGGCGCTTCTCCTGGTGGTGGTGATTCCTCTTCAACTTTGAAAAAATGACTTCTATTTTATGGCTATATGGGGGCCCGGCCTGTGGGTCCCCCCCTTTTTTTTTTTAAACTCCTATTTATTTGTTGGTGGTTGTGAACAATTTCCTTCTGGCCTTTTAAGGCCGTAAACAAAATATTCCTATCCGTGCCCTTTTTTGGATAAGGGTTTTAAACAAAATAAATGCCCTTTTTTGGATAAGGGTTTAAGTTACCTTATGTGTGCACATGCTTTTCTGTTTTGGATATGTTTGATCTTTTCGGAAAAAACCTTTTGTTGGCTTGCATTGTTTTCTCGAGCCTTTTTCGTGCAAAGGCTTGTATGCAATCTTTAGGCTTTTTTCAGGTTTTCCTATTCTGTTGTTATCCTTTATACTCAACTTTTCTTTAGTGAGTTTTTGTGACTTAGGTTATTTTTGTGATGCGTTTTTCATCTACTCGGAGCTCGGTTTTCTTTTACTCGGAGCTCTTTCGAGTTTGTCTTACTCGGATTTCCTTTCGACTTAGGAGTCGGATAATTCCCGAGTTTAATACGATCAACTCATATAACCTCTTTAC
>NC_029780.3:101318213-101324496 GCF_000817695.3 Arachis duranensis
GAATAAGGTATTCCATACCTTGTGATAATGTTTTTGTAGAGGAACCTGCGACTTCTTTGAGCGGTGATAGTGGCTAGTGGTTCTGCTTCTATCCACTTTGTGAAGTAATCTATTCCCACGATTAAGTATTTAACTTGCCCTGGTGCTTGGGGAAAAGGACCTAATAAATCCATTCCCCATTTTGCGAAAGGCCAGGGGGAAGTTATACTGATGAGCTCTTCTGGTGGAGCTACGTGGAAATTTGCATGCATCTGGCATGGCTGGCATTTTTTCACAAAGTCTGTGGCATCTTTCTGCAAGGTCGGCCAATAGAATCCTGCTCGGATTACTTTCCTGGCCAGCGACCTTGCTCCGAGATGGTTTCCGCAGATCCCACTATGTACTTCCTCCAGCACCTCGGTGGTTTTTGAGGTCGGTACGCACTTCAGCAATGGTGTTGATATCCCTCTTCTGTAAAGGATATTTCTCACCAAAGTATAATGTTGTGCTTCCCTTCGGATCTTTTTAGCTTCTTTCTCCTCTTTGGGGAGGATGTCGAATTTCAGGTATTCGACTAAGGGATTCATCCATCGGAGGTTTAGGCCGACTACCTCAAGTACCTCTTGTTCATCTTCTGTTTTTGATACCGAGGGCTCTTGTAGGGTTTCTTGAATCAGGCTTCTGTTGTTCCCTCCGGGTTTGGTACTTGCTAACTTGGATAGGGCGTCAGCTCTGCTATTTAGATCCCGAGTTATGTGCTTAACCTCGGTTTCCGCTAAGCGCCCAAGGTATTCCAAGGTTTTTTCCAAGTATTTCTTCATATTGGGGTCCTTCGCCTGATATTCTCCACTTATTTGGGAAGTCACCACTTGTGAGTCGCTATAGACCATCACCTTTGTAGCGCCAACTTCTTCTGCTAACTTTAATCCGGCAATCAAGGCCTCATATTCTGCCTGATTGTTTGAAGCCGGAAATTCAAATTTTAAGGAGACCTCTATCTGGGTCCCTTTTCCATCTACCAATATTATGCCTGCGCCGCTCCCGGTCTTGTTGGAGGACCCGTCTACATAGAGTTCCCATGTAGTCGGTTTTTCCTCTTGTTCACCTACATATTCTGCAATGAAGTCGGCGAGGCATTGGGCTTTAATTGCTGTCCGAGTTTCATATCTCAAATCAAACTCGGAGAGCTCTATTGCCCATTGAACCATTCTCCCTGCAACATCCGTCTTTTGGAGGATTTGCTTCATGGGCTGGTTCGTACGGACTCTTATTGTATGAGCCTGAAAGTAAGGTCGTAGCCTTCGTGAGGCTATCACTAAGGAGTAGGCAAACTTCTCTAGTTTGTGGTACCTTAGCTCAGGGCCTTGTAGAACCTTACTGGTAAAGTAGACCGGGTGTTGTCCGACCTCGTCTTCTCTGATCAGGGCTGATGAGACAGCCCTGTTTGCAACGAGTCTTCTCTAATCAGGGCTGATGCGACAGCTCTGTTTGCGACGGATAGGTATAGGACGAGGTCTTTTCCCGGTACTGGTCGGGTTAAGATAGGAGGTTGGCTTAAGAATTTTTTGAACTCTTGGAACGCCTCCTCACATTCCGGAGTCCATTCAAACTGGCATCCCTTCCTTAATAGGGAAAATAGTGGAAGGGATTTTAGTGCCGATCCTGCCAAAAATCTGGAGAGGGCTGCAAGTCGGCCATTGAGTTGTTGAACCTCTCTCAAACAAGTCGGGCTTTTCATTTCTAGGATGGCTCTGCATTTGTCGGGATTGGCTTCAATCCCTCTTTGTGTTAGCATAAATCCTAGAAATTTTCCTGCTTCTACTGCGAAGGCGCATTTTGCGGGATTTAGTCTCATCCCATGCACCCTTATAGTGTTGAAGACTTGCGAGAGGTCGGTTAAGAGATCGACTTCTTGTTTGGTTTTTACTAACATGTCGTCGACGTATACCTCCATTAAGTTCCCTAGATGGGCGGAAAACACTTTGTTCATCAGCCTTTGGTACGTGGCTCCTGCATTCTTCAGTCCGAATGGCATGACCACGTAGCAATAGTTGGCTTTTGGTGTGATGAACGATGTTTTCTCCTGATCGGGTTCATGCATCGGGATTTGGTTGTATCCCGAGTAGGCGTCCATGAATGATAGGTATTGGTACCCTGAGCTGGAGTCCACCAGGGCATCAATACTCGGTAGGGGATAAGGGTCCTTAGGACATGCCTTATTCAAGTCGGTATAGTCGACGCACATTCTCCATTTACCATTTTGTTTTTTGACGAGCACTACATTGGCTAGCCATGTTGGGTATTTGACCTCTCTAATAAAGCCGGCTTCCAGGAGCGCCTGTACTTGCTCTTCTACTATTGAGGCCCTCTCTGGGCCGAGCTTGCGTCTTCTTTGCTGTACAGGTCGGGACCCTGGGTAAACCGAGAGCCTATGGGACATGAGCTCGGGATCAATCCCGGGCATGTCGGAAGCCTTCCAGGCGAAGAGGTCGGAATTAGCTCTTAGGAGCTCACCCAACCTTTGTTTCAGGGTTTCCCCTAGGTTGGCTCCTATGTAAGTGTTTTTTCCTTCCTCTTCTCCGACTTGTATCTCCTCGGTTTTTCCTCCCAGCTGGGGTCGTAGCTCTTCTCTGGTTCTTGCGCCACCTAACTCTATGGTGTGGACTTCTTTGCCCTTCCCTCTCAGATTTAAGCTTTCGTTATAGCACTTCCTCGCCAATTTTTGATCTCCCCTCACCGTTGCTATTCCTCCTGGAGTCGGGAATTTCATGCAGAGGTGAGGAGTTGATACCACTGCTCCAAGGCGATTAAGGGTAGTTCTGCCGATTAAGGCATTGTAGGCTGACCCTTCATCGATGACTATAAAGTCTATGCTCAGAGTCCTTGATTTTTCCCCTTTTCCAAAGGTGGTGTGAAGAGGTAAAAATCCCAGTGGCTTTATTGGCGTATCCCCTAACCCATATAGGGTGTCGGGGTAAGCTCTCAACTCTTTTTCATCTAACCCTAGCTTGTCGAAGGCGGGCTTGAAAAGGATGTCCGCCGAGCTTCCTTGGTCTACTAGAGTTCTGTGGAGATGGGCATTGGCTAGGATCATGGTTATCACCACGGGGTCATCGTGCCCGGGAATTACTCCTTGCCCATCTTCTTTTGTGAATGATATAGTGGGGAGGTCGGGCGTTTCCTCCCCGATTTGGTAGACTCTTTTGAGATGTCTCTTGCGAGAAGATTTGGTGATTCCACCTCCCGCAAACCCTCCTGAGATCATATGGATATGTCTCTCTGGGGTCTGCGGTGGTGGATCTCTTCTATCCATGTCATCTCGCTTTCTCTTTCCGTGACCGTCCGACCTTTCCATGAGATATCTATCAAGCCGACCTTCTCTAGCCAGCTTTTCTATCACATTTTTGAGGTCGTAACAGTCGTTGGTGGAGTGACCATATATTTTATGGTACTCGCAATACTCGCTGCGGCTTCCCCCTTTTTTGTTTTTGATGGGTCTTGGGGGTGGCAGCCTTTCAGTGTTGCAGATCTCTCTGTATACGTCCACTATAGAAGTCTTTAGAGGAGTATAAGAGTGATATTTCCTGGGCCTCTTGAGACCGAGCTCTTCCTTCTTCTTGGCTTCCCTTTCCCTCTCCTTGGATGAGGAAGTGGGTCCAGGTCGCCAGCTCAGGTCCCTTAATTTTGCATTCTCTTCCATGTTGATGTACTTCTCGGCCCTCTCTTGTACATCACTTAGAGAAACGGGGTGTCTTTTTGATATGGACTGTGAGAAGGGACCTTCTCTGAGCCCATTGACTAACCCCATTATGACTGCCTATGTGGGCAGGTCTTGGATCTCCAAACATGCTTTATTGAACCTTTCCATATAGGCTCGTAGAGGCTTTCCGACCTCCTGTTTTATTCCCAGGAGGCTCGGTGCATGTTTTACTTTATCCTTCTGGATTGAGAACCTCATCAAGAACTTCCTTGAGAGGTCTTCAAAGCTAGTAATGGATCTCGGGGGAAGGCTATCGAACCACTTCATCGCTGCTTTCGATAAAGTGGTCGGGAATGCCTTGCATCTCGTAGCGTCGGAGGCATCGGCTAGATACATCCGACTTTTAAAGTTGCTTAGATGATGCTTTGGATCCGTGGTTCCATCATAGAGGTCCATATCAGGGCTTTTGAAGTTCCTTGGAACTTTTGCCCTCATTATGTCCTCGCTGAAGGGATCTTCTCCGCCCGGGAGTTGATCTTCTCCTTCGTCGCGGGAGTTCTTGAGGGAGGATTCTAGCTGTAAGAGTTTTCTTTCTAACTCTCTTCGCCGTTCCATCTCTTCTTTAAGGTACCTTTCGGTTTCCTTTTGTTTCTCCCGCTCTTGCTCCAATTGCTCCAGGCGGCTATGGACCAATCCCATTAGTTCAGCTACGTGAGCTGGTCCGCCTTTTTCTGATTCATGCCCATCTGAGGAATTTACCTTCGGATTCTTTACTCCAGAGGTACCTTCTCTGTGTTGATCATTGTCTTGGTGTTGGGCTGTGTCTTCATTGTCATTGCCCATGTCTAGATTCTCTTGCTCAGAATCTATTTCGACATGGCCTTCTTCGTGGGATCTATCTGCCATCGAGGGATGATCTCGCGGGTCCCCGGCAACGGCGCCAATGTTACGGTAGGTAACCGGAGACTAATACGTCGGATGGCGTTTGGCGGCTCAAGTGGGTGATGGAGGAGAACTCCGGGTAGGTCCGCAACTCGGGAGGCTCCGTCCGACTTGTGCTCGCGTGTGAATGGGGGGTGGTACCTGCAAAGACACTCCGATGCCTAAGTTAGCAAGGGTGTAAGCAGGTCTTAGAGAGTATTGGACTTAGAGATACCTGAGGGGTGTCAGAGTATTTATAGTGGTGAGCCAATAACCACCGTTGGTGTAGTGCCGTATCTTTAGGGTGGTAACCGTCCCTATTATCTTGGGGAGGTTAAGATATGGCTTTATGAGGCGGTTAGAGAGATTTTAGGGGCGGTTACTCATTTGAATGAGTGTTTATCTGCCAGCTAATCTCACATCCGACCTCTTCAGACCAAGTCGTGGTTGACGCCGACTTCTTATGTGAAGGTCGGCGCTTAGCTAGGCTCTAATCCCTTAGATTAGGCCTTTTAGTTGGACCTGGGCTTTTGCATTGGGCCAGGGTATGAACAGATTTGATTTGAAAAAGATTTGATTTTGAAAAATTTTGAAAACTTGAAAAAAGTTTGCATTAAAAGCAAAATCTTCCCTCTGGTGCCATCCTGGCGTTAAACGCCCAGAATGGTGCACATTCTGGCGTTTAACGCCCAAACTACTACCCTTTTGGGCGTTAAACGCCCAGCCAGGCACCCTGGCTGGTGTTTAAACGCCAGTCTGTCTTCTTCACTGGGCATATTGAATGCCCAGCTTTTTCTGTGCAATTCCTCTGCAGTATGTTCTGAATCTTCAATTCTCTGTATTATTGACTTGAAAAGACACAAATTAAAAATATTTTTGGATTTTTAATCATGAGGAATAATCAAAATGCAACTAAAATCAAATAACAATGCATGCAAGACACCAAAAAATGCAACTAGAATCAAATAACAATGCATGCAAGACACCAAACTTAATAGTTTGTATACTACTGACACTAATGAGAATGCATATGAGACACATAAACACTCAAGTCAAGAGAATTCAAAGATCAGAGCAAGAAATCATCAAGAACAACTTGAAGGTTAATGAAGATACATGAATGAATGCATGCAATTGACACCAAACTTAAAATGAGACACTAGACTCAAACAAGAAATTTTTGGATTTTATGATTTTGTAAGTTTTTTGTGCTTTTTTCGAAAATTAAGTGGAAAAAGAAAATAAAGGTATCAAAATTCTCAATGAGAATTCCAGGAATCATGCAATGTTTAGTCTAAGACTCCGGTCCAGGAATTAGACATGGCTTCACAGCCAGCCAAGCTTTCAAAGAAAGCTTCGGTCCAAAACACTAGACATGGCCAATAGCCAGCCAAGCCTTAGCAGATCACTGCTCCAACAGCAAGATTGATAGAAATCAACAAGCTCTTGTGATGATAAGTTGAAACCTCGGTCCAATGAGATTAGACATGGCTTCACAGCCAGCCAGACTTCAACAAATCATCATGAAACTCTAGAATTCATCTTCAAGAATTCTAAAAAAAATACCTAATCTAAGCAACAAGATGAACCGTCAGTTGTCCAAACTCAACAATCCCCGACAACGGCGCCAAAAACTTGGTGCACAAAATTGTGATCAATACTTTTCACAAATCAAATAATCCC
>NC_029780.3:101324839-101325751 GCF_000817695.3 Arachis duranensis
ATCGTGTATCAGGAATCCAAGAGATATTCACCCAATCTAAGGTAGAACGGAGGTGGTTGTCAGGCACACGTTCATAGTTGAGAGTGATGATGAGTGTCACGGATCATCACATTCATCCAGTTGAAGAACAAGTGATATCTTAGAACAAGAACAAGCGGAATTGAATAGAAGAACAATAGTAATTGCATTAATACTCGAGGTACAGCAGAGCTCCACACCTTAATCTATGGTGTGTAGAAACTCCACCGTTGAAAATACATAAGAACAAGGTCTAGGCATGGCCGAATGGCCAGCCTCCCAAAGAGGGTTCAATCATAAAGACATGATCAAAAAACTCCAAATACAATAGTAAAAGGTCCTATATATAGAGAACTAGTAGCCTAGGGTGTATAGAGATGAGTAAATGACATAAAAATCCACTTCCGAGCCCACTTGGTGTGTGCTTGGGCTGAGCATTGAAGCATTTTCGTGTAGAGACTCTTCTTGGAGTTAAACACCAGCTTTTATGCCAGTTTGGGCGTTTAACTCCTACTTTGGTGCCAGTTCCGGCGTTTAACGCTGGGAATTCTGAGGGTGACTTTGAACGCCGGTTTGGGCCATCAAATCTTGAGCAAAGTATGGACTATCATATATTGCTGGAAAGCCCAGGATGTCTACTTTCCAACGCCATTGAGGGCGTGCCAATTGGGCTTCTGTAGCTCCAGAAAATACGCTTCGAATGCAGGGAGGTCAGAATCCAACAGCATCTGCAGTCCTTTTCAGTCTCTGAATCAGATGTTTGCTCAGGTCCCTCAATTTCAGCCAGAAAATACCTGAAATCACAGAAAAACACACAAACTCATAGTAAAGCCCAGAAAAGTGAATTTTAACTAAAAGCTAATAAAAATATGCTAAAAACTAACTAGATCATAC
>NC_029780.3:101325950-101361503 GCF_000817695.3 Arachis duranensis
TAATACTCTTATTACTCTTTTTTATACATTATAATTTTTAACTATTATTATTATTATTATCTAATGAGATCAATAAATTTTATTATAAAAAGATAATAATTAATATAATATACAAAAATTATAACTATAAAAATATATAATGTCAAATAAAAAAATTAATAAAAAATAATAAAAAAGAATTCATATAGAGAGGAATAATAAAAATTTTATAAATAATGCAATAATATGTATAAAGGATAAAGTTGGTAAAAGAAAAATAAATATTGAAGGTATTAGCTAAAAGTACGTTAGTGCAACGGAGAAGCTAGAAATTATTGCTTCTTGTAAACGTGGGTTTAGGAACAAAAGCACTTCTGCGTTTGTAGAGAAGAAAATTAGCCAAACAAAAAAGTGAAGCTTTCAAGAAGCTCTAACGTGCTTTTTTCCTTCAAACGTGGTTACCAAACACACCCTAAGAAATTAACAATTCTAGCTTCTCTCAAAATAAGTACATGAATAATAACTCTCCCCGCTCTATCTCAATTCTTTATCGTTTCGAATCCCAATTTACGTTTTTTATATGGTGCGGTGAGTCATTGCAATTGCAATGAAGCTCTACCTCTTCTTTCATTTTTCTTATTGTTCTTCTTCCATTCTCACCTATTTTTTATTCTTCGCTTCTTTTCAACTCGCACAATAGAATTTATGAGAATGTCATCATTAATGCCAATTTCACGTATTAAGTGGTGAATTCTGATCACAAGTTCTAGAGAAAAAGATTTCTTGTATTGATCTCTTCATAATTCTTGGAAGCTAGATATTGATTTCATGGATCCAAACCAAGCTAATCAAGGTTCTTCCATCCATGGAATTGATCTGCAAACCCTAGCAACTCTTGTAGAACAGGTGAATGTGTTTCAATCCGCAAGTGCACATAGCTCGATCAATCTTCGTATGGACCCTACGAGCCCGTTCTTTCTACACCATGGTGAACACCCTGGTATATCATTCGTTTCAATTGTTTTGTAACATCACAAGAAAATGGGATCGTAGGGTCTATAAGAGAATTGTTCTAATAAAAATGTTGCATATATTCTTTGTGACTCATGTCATTTTGCCAAACACAAAAAAATGTCATTTTTTAAGTCTTTTTAAAACTAAATCATGTTTTAATTTAATACATGTAGATCTTTGGATCTAATTAATACTATTTCAACCAATGGCAATAAATATTTTTTTACTTTAGTTGATGATTATAGCAGATTCACCTGAGTTTATCAATGAAATTTAAATTAGAAACTACTGTCACACCATTTTTTCATTTTTGGCAAACTTCAGTTTGAAAAAGTGATTAAATATATTAAATCAGATAATAACAAAGAGTTTCAACAATTACAATTTTACAATTCAAATAAAATTTTGTACCAAAAATCTTGTGTTAAAACTCCCCAACAAAATGATATTGTGAAGGAAAAACACCAATACCTTTTACAAGTCACAAGAGCTAATCTCTTTCAATCCTCAGTACCAAACTGCTATTGGGATATGACTATGTTGTATGCTATTGTCATCACACTACAAAAATTGTTGAATATCGTCGAATTTACCGTTGGATTTAGCGTCAGACGTTAGCGGCGAGATTTTCATCAGATTTACTATCGAATTAGACAATAAATTCGTAATGCTAAAATATTACCATTGGAACATAATTTCCGATGGTAACGTCAACGGTAATATTTGGAGGGAAAAAAAGAAATTTTGGCGTGTACACTACCATTGAATTTATTGCCAGGTTAATCCGACGGTAAAGTTATTTAGTGAAACGTTGTGTTTTGGACACGCAAAGACATTACCGTTGGATTAACCCGATAGTAAAATTTGGGCTAAACTCCCTCCCTCTCTCTCTCTCTCTCTCTCCTCGTTTGCTTACTCCTCCAATGACAATAGTCATTATGACCGCCGCTGAAGCTTGCCGCCAACATCGCCACCATGCTTGGAGCACCTGCTGTTACCGCCGCTGCACGTGCTCATGGAATCTGCTACTGTTGTTGCTGCTGTCTCCGTTGCATCCTCCGTTGCGGTTGCTGTTAATGTCGCTGTTACTGCCGTCTTTGTCACCACGATATTAAAGAGAGACTGTCACCACTATCATCAAATGGGTTTGTTGGTATGGTTACCATGTTTTTTATATTATTTTGTGAGTTTAACATTTTGTTAGAGTTGTTGTTAAATCAGTGGTTAAATTTGCTTAATGAAGTATGTTATTAGGAGTTGTTGTGTTACTTTAATATAAGTAAAAATTAAATTTGTGACGCCTCTTGTTAGTTTGGTTGAATTAAGAATCAGGTTTTAATTAATTAGAGTAATAAAGTTTACCTATTCTTTTAAATTAGTTTTCCTTATTTGTTTAACATTTTGTCAGAGTTGTTGTTAAATCAGTAGTTAAATTTGCTTAATGAAGTATGTTATTAGGAGTTGCTGTGTTACTTTAATGTAAGTAAAAATTAAATTTGTAATGTCTCTTGTTAGTTTGATTGAATTAATTAATTAGAGTAATGAGTTTTACCTATTCTTTTAATTAGTTAGTTTTCGAATTAGTTTCCGCTTGTGAATTTAATAAGTAATTCTTTTTATTAGGATAGTATTATTTTCTCTAAGTTCAATTGGAGTTTTCTTCTTTTGTTGTTTGTGCAGTAATATTCCAAGTTAGTTTTTTTATCTCTGAATATAATGAATTGTTTAAATTTTATGTTGGACTTACTTTACTTAGGATAGAGTTTTAGGATGGAAGTGGGAGAAAGTCGCATAGTGGCGCCTTCTCGAAACTTTTTTTGCTGAAAAATTTTGGAGTTATAAGGCGTTGCGCTTTAGAACGGTTAGGATTTTATATTTTATTGAATGTCTGTATGTTAATTATTTATGCCTACAGTTGTTTCCTATATGAAAATTGTTGTATTTATTTCATGGATGTCGCTAAATTAAGCAGAAGTTCTTTTGAATTATCGTTTAAATTATTTAAGACGTGTTTGATTTGTCAGAAAATGATAATTTATGCGGTCGGTGTAACATCTCGTATTTTTTAAAATCTAAATATGAATAAAAATTGTGATTTTATCTTATTAAGTTTAAACTTTACAATTTTAAAAATTATTCTATTGGAGATAATTAAATAGATAAGGAGATAATTTCATTCTAAATCAATTAAGATTCTTAAGTAATTTTATTCTAATTGAATATTTTACATCATTTCAGTAACTGAAAAATAAGAAAGAATTATAGAATTTAATTTAAGTAATATGAATAAGTTATGAGTTATTATTAATTTGAACTCTTAAAAATTAATTTATTATAAATGATTAAATTGATTTCCTTAAATAATTTAAGTTTAAGTCAACTAACATTTATGTACAATTTTTACTATAATTAGTTATTTTATATAAATTGGAATTAAAGTTGAATGTTCCTTAAAGATTCAAGCAACAAGTAAGAACATAATCAAGCAAGATATGTATGAATGACAAGATATAATGGAAAAATATCCAGAAGACATTCCAAGAAAGAGATCAAGAACTAGAGATTCCAATACAATTAATAAAGAAAGAGATAACGCCGAGCACGAATAAAGATCAAATGTCAAAACAGAACTAATCTCTAGAACTTAGTTTCTAACATTTCCAAAACCTCATGATTCACATTTTCTATTATATCTATTTCGTGTATGATAACCCATTAGTATTCTCATATACATAAATCATTAGTATTAAGTTGGCCAGACTTAATACCATGAGGTATGCAATAGTAAACTAATAATGTTAATCAATAGACAGTCATGCATATAAAACTCAAACTCCTGTTATCAAAACAAGTCATAAAGCATGACAAATACTCAAAGTATGCAGTAAAGCATAGTCAGTCCATTTCCAAGGCTCTAACAGGAACGAACTGCTCTGATACATAATGTAATGACCCAACTTCCAACACGTCATGATCGTACCAAAAGTAAGGCGTTACTAACCTGTTTCTCTTATTAACTATTTAATATTGAGCCTTTAGTTCGATATCGTATTTCAAATTTTAAGAAAATGCCTGAAAATTTTATTTTGTTTATTAATTAAAATCATATATCAAAGATCACCAAGTGACAGTAATCACATAATTACTAATATTAATAAATGTTTTACAAATAAATTCAATATAAAACTCAAATACAATACCTATTCCTCTGGATAAAATAAAAACTAAAGCAACAAGGGCGAGGGAACTCTATAAAAACAAAAGGAATCACAAGTAAATCTACTAATCATCCACAGCTTTATACTGAATCTTCGAACCTGTATCACTAAAAGGGTGGAAGATTTTGGGGTGAGAAAAAACCATACGTTCTCAATAGAGACGTGAAAACCATCAAAGCAAAGAAATACTTGCAAAGAGAATTAATTTCATTATAAAACAGTTTATCCTTGAAATAACCTTTCAAAAAAGTTTGGTGAAAAACTTACTTTGAAAGGTATTTAAAGAAATTCCTTTAACTTACAAATCAGTAAGATGAATGGTTTAAAGAAACAAAAAGAACCAAAGACGTGCCTAGTGACTTCCTGTCCAACTTACCTCGTTCACTCCTATCCAAATAATACATACATTAAAATACTCAAGCAACACCTGGTCTACCTGCCTCAACTTTTATTACCACATACCAAAAACCACCCTCATCACGCCTCCATCAAAAAGGGTCTCTCAGATAAACATACACATACAAGATAAACAAGAAATCACAGATAGGATTCAGGTACAGCAAGTAAAACAAGTAGCAGATAAATATGGCTAAGCAATTAGACAAACCAAAACAAATAATACACACTCAATCAAAACATACAAATGCATACGATGCTTGCCTGTCCTATGGCTAATGAGCTCATCTGTCGGTTGTACAGCCAACCCGACATGTCCTGGTAGCTAACCATAGACAGTCCTTCTGTGTGCGCATCCCCAAGCTAAAAAATAATATCCATGGAGTCAAACTCCAAATATATATATGCATGCCCACGGGGGAACCCGGAGAGTTAAAGTGCCCAATCACATCTTACGACAGAGAGTCAACAGAGTATCGAACCTCAACTTGGAGCAAGGGGTGGCAAGCCACTGCGTCTACCCAGGGAAACTCGTGTCTCAATTAATTCAAATTCATAATCTATATGAATAATTCAATTATAGTTCATCAATATCCACATCATTTTCAATTTCGATAGAAAATCATTTACATCACAAGCATTCATCCATTTGTATTAATCTACTAAACTTAGCAAGTATTCCAAACCCAAATCATTTTCTTATTAAAATAAACCCCTACCTCGATTAGCCGTGTTCGCATAAACTTATCGTGACAATTCCCTTTCCTTTTAGTTCATGGCAGCAGCTTTGATTGCCTCCTTCAGCAACAACGACAATGGAACAACACCGTGAGGCAACTATAAAATGACAACGGTGACAAATTCAATAATCTACCGTGGTTTAAGGATGAGCAGGATGCAAAGGAATATTTCTATAAGGTAGGATAGAGTTAATTAATGAAACATTATAGCGAGACAAGACGCGACAAAATAACCTTACCAGAAGAACAAGAGACTGGAATCACAGCAGCCCTGGTGACCCTCACCGGCAAGGATAGAACCGGTGGTAACTTCAAAGGGGCTGAGATAGCAAACCCTAAGAAACAGAAGTGGAATTTTGGAAGAGTAGCAGTGGCGCTGATGGCTCAGAGCAGCAAGAACGCGATGCCGGCTCACCTCCAGTGATGGCGACAGTGACAGGAGCAGCGGCGGCAAAAGCCTCCTCTGCCTCCTCTTAAATCTTTCACAGCACTTTTTCTCTCCCTGCTCCATTCGACGACAGCTCCTTCAATGGCGGTGGCACAGCCCTGGCGACAGCGACTGTTCGCGAAGATGTCGGCGGCTACTGAGCGGCTCTAACGTTGTCGACAAGGCGCGGCGGTGGCTGAGCAGCGATGAACGGCAGCGCAACACCTTCCTCTGTCCCCCGTGAACTCTCTTTCTCTCACCTAAGAGCTCGACAGCAGCGGCCATGGAAGTTCCTCGGGCGGCGGCGACGAGTGGGTAAGGCGCGGCGACTTCCTCCCCTTCTCTTCTCCCTCGTCCTCTATCTCCCCCTCTGACCTCCGTTCCCCCCTTTTGCTTTCTCTATTTTCCATCCTCATTCTTCCTTTCTGAATTCCCCTTTCTCAAGCTTTCCCTTTTTGAATATAGGTTTAGGAATTTAAGGCCACAAATTGGGAATTTAAGGATTTTGTGATATTAGGGTTAAATTAGGTTGTGATTTGGGAATTTATAGTTAAGGTAAAATATATATACAAGTAATATAATAATCTTACAAGATATTTGAGATAAAATAATAATTTAGAATTTAAATTTAATACTGTAAAGATTACTTTCAAAACACATATAATTTTATTCAACAATAAAAAATAAGCTCAAATAATTTTTTCTAATTTAAATTATAAAATAAATGTATTAATCACATTTTATAAAATACAGTTTTTAAATCCAAAATATTAATTATTCAAATTAAATGATATAATTTTTCATTATTTTTCATCACCAGAACTTTAATTCCAATTTATATAGAATAACTGATTATAATAAAAATTGTACATAAATATTAGTTGACTTAAACTTAAAGTATTTAAGAAAATTAATTTAATCATTTATAATAAATTAATCTCTAAGAGTTCAAATTAATAATAACTCATAAGTTATTCATAATATAAATTACTTAAATTAAATTGTACAATTCTTTCTTATTTTTCAGTTACTGAAATTATGTAAAATATTCAATTATAATAAAATTACTTAAAATTCTTAATTGATTTAGAATGAAATTATCTCTAAATCTATTTAATTATCTCCAATAGAATGATTTCTAAAATTGTAAAGTTTAAACTTAATAAGATAAAATCACAATTTTTATTCATATTTAGATTTTAAAAAATGTAGGATGTTACAGTGGGAGCTTCTAATTATAGGGGACAATCTGCCGAATTTTCTAAAAACTTAAATAATTACTGTTGTTCGTTGAATTCGAGGGTGTGTGTTTTGATATGATTCCAAGTCATCGTCTATGAATGTATGAGAGGGATAACGATTGTCGGGGGCTCTAAAACCCGTATTCTTTGAGGGGTTGTTGCGCTTGTCGCGCATGTTTTCAGCATGAAACCGTTTATGTCCGAAGGGGTTTCGAGCTGTCTGTTTCAAAAGTGTTAGCTGACTAAGTGGTTAGGACCTGCGGACATAATACTTCACCTCTATCGTAACGAGTTCAAGGATGTGTATTGGATGTGGCAAAATACAGAGAAGTAGACAAAGAGGAAATTAATCAGTTTGCCATTAATTTGAATAGGTCAAGTTGTCAATTAACGAGGGTTTGGATTGTGAGAGACCTAAACATGAATGAAATGACTTGGGAGGCTAACCATGAGAGATACAATGAGATGGTGAAAGGACAGCTACAAAGGTCCTTCAGAGCGGATTCTACTAGCCGACTCTCTTCAGGGACGCAAGAGCATTTGTGAAGCACTGTGACAGATGTAAAAAAGCCACGAATCTCCCTGCCAACCATGAAATGCCACAGCAGGGGATTCTTGAGGTTGAGTTGTTTGATATGTGGGGTATTGACTTCATGGGACCCTTTCCACCCTTACATTCAAACAACCATATTCTAGTGGCAGTTGATTATGTGTCCAAGTGGGTGGAAGCTGTCGCTCTACCCACCAATGATGCCAAGGTGGTCATTAGCTTTCTTAAGAGATATATCTTTAGCCAGTTTGGTGTCCTGAGGACACTCATTAGTGATGGAGGAAGCCATTTCTGCAACAGACAGTTAGACTCTCTTCTACAGAGATATGGAGTCCGTCATAAAGTGGCAACCCCCTATCACCCTCAGACAAGTGGACAGGTTGAAGTTTTCAACAGGGAACTTAAGAGGATTCTTGAGAAGACCGTCAGTGTTTTAAGAAAGGACTGGTCTAGGAAGCTTGATGATACTCTCTGGGCATATCGGACAGCGTACAAGACTCCCATTGGTATGTCCCCTTATCAGTTGGTCTATGGCAAAGCCTATCACTTGCCAGTTGAGCTGGAGCATAAAGCTTACTAGGCAATCAGGTATCTGAACCTTGATTCAGAAGCTGCAGGAATTAAGCGAATGCTCCAGTTAAATGAGCTTGATGAATTCAGATACTTAGCCTATGAGAATGCCAATCTCTATAAGGAGAGAATCAAGTTATTACATGACAAGAAGATTGCCATCAGAGTCTTTGAGCCAGGACAGCGAGTGCTTTTATATAATTCAAGGCTCAAATTCTTTCCAGGGAAGCTGAAATCCCAGTGGTCAGGACCGTTTGTGGTTACCAGAGCTTCACCATATGGTCATGTGGAAATACAGGAAGAGAATTCTGACAGAAAATTTACAGTGAATGGCCAGAGGTTGAAGCACTATCTTGGAGGTGAGATTGATCGCCAGAGCTATTTTAGAAGCAGGAACTGAATATTTCAAAAAAAAGAAAAGACGAAGAAGGCTGAAAGCTGCTCTGGAGTAGAGCAGGAAGTGTGCTTTGTGCACAAATTGGCTCATGCATACGCGTCCATGACGCGTGCGCGTCAATTGCGATTTTGGCACTCCACGCATACGCGTCAAACATGCGCACGCGTGGATGAGAAAAATCGGCGTAAAAGGTATTTGGCCAAAAAGTTATGCTGGTGTGGGGCTGGAACTATGTTGGGCGCACAAGCCCCACCACGCGGACGTGTCCCTGACGCGTTCGCGTCGTTTTCCCATCCTGGCCGTTCATGCGTCTGCGTCCTCGACGCGTACGCGTCGCTTGGAATTTGTGTGATCCACGCCTACGCGTGCCTCACGCGTACGCGTCGCATGTGACGCCCAATTAAACCACCTCAGCGCCTGATTTCAAATCATCCCCTCCCAAATCCCAATTCTCTCTTGCTCATTTATCCTTTTATCCTTCTTTCATCATATTAATTGCTCTTATATCCCTCTCTGTTTGCAGTTCTTCTTTGCTTGAGGACAAGCAAACCTTTATGTTTGGTGTTGACGCTTCGCTTATGGCTTTTCTGTCTAGCACCAAAGGGAGATGAGTGTTCTTCATGAAGGAATGAGATGACCACCAGCATAACTGAGGTGGTTGAGTTCCTTTCATTCTATTTCTCTTCCGTTCTTATGTTGTTGTCTTCTATTTTCTGTTGCTTTGATTGCTTGCATGATCGTTAGTACTTTTAGTAAATTTTTTTTTGTTTTACGCACCGCTCACTAAACTTGAATCTAAAAAGAAAAGAAAAGAAGTGATGTATTGCTTGAGAAATTGAGTCTAATTTTAAGAGTAGTCTTATTTACTTAAATGTGATGGTATTATTTGTGATTTTGAATGCATGACATGAACATTGCATATTTTAATTTGAATCAAAGGACGTTGATGTATAAGGAACAGGAATTTACAGAATTATTATGACTTCTCTGAAATAAATAAAAATTTAATCCTTGAAGTAAAAGAAATAGCAAAAGAAAAAGAAACTACAAAATCAAGGTCCAAGGCTCTGAGCATCAATGACTAGGGAGGTCAAACATGATTAAAAGCTCAAAGAGTTATTTTCCTAGGCATATGCTGTGGTGCGATTGTGTCAAGTAATCCTTGAGACAGAACACTTAGAGTCGAGACCAAGGGCGTTTAACAGAGTATGCCAAAGGCTTTGAGCACCACTGTCTGGGAGTAAATAAAAGAAAATCAGAACTTAAAGAGAGTTTCCCAGTCAAGTGCTTGTGGTGTTTCTGTGTCAAGTAACCCTTGAGACAAAATATTTAAAGTCACAGCCAGGCTGAAGGTGCAAAGCACCAAAGAAAAATAAATTAAAGAAAATTATGCTGTGTTCAAGGATTAAACTGAAGTTTAAAGATCAGAGAATTCATAATATGATTCGGATTCTAATTCCGAATGACACTGACATTCTTCTAATTCAAAGGAGAGAAAGATGCCAAAACTGTTCAAGATTACAATGAATAAACCCCATTTTAAGAATAGACTTGAGTTTAATCGAACTCTCATTCACATGCAAATTCACATCCTTAGCCTATATTAGTTTGGTTGCTTGAGGACAAGCAACAATTCAAGTTTGGTGTTGTGATGCGTGAGCATCTTTCCTGTCTTTTCCTAGTGAATTTGCAATCAATTTGTTAAGTTTAATCTAGAATTAATTGTCTTTTAGCCACTATGGATGCCACTTTGAGTCTTGTGCAATTCTGTTTATTTTAGGTAGCATTCGGCTGGAATCGATGGAGTTTCTGCAGCAAAAAAATTTAAATGAAATGACAGCGAGGAGCGACGCGCACACGTGCGCGTGATTTGGAGCTTTCCATGGTGACGCAGGTGCGTGGATGACACGTACGCGTGATTTGAAGATTTGCACGGCAACGCGTACGCGTGACACGCGAACCATCGACGCGTACACGTGACTGACGCGTACGCGTGACATGCGCCACGTGCAGAAAATGCAGAAAAATGCTGGGGGTAATTTCTGGGCTATTTTTGACCCAGTTTTCAGCCCAGAAAACACAGATTAGAGGCTGCAGAATGGAGGACTCAAGGCAACACTTCCTGTTACTTCCCAAGTCATCCATCACTTGAAGACTTGCTGATTGCCATAATTAATTCTGATTTAAATTTAAATATTATAGGAAAAGATATTAGTTTAGATATTAGATTTTAAATTAATTAGGATTATATATAAAAGATATTAGGATTCTATACCGGTTAACATTCCGTACTTGAGAGTTTACCTGAATCCTAGTTTTTTTCTCTGAGTCATGCGCAACTAAACCTCCATTGTTAAGGTTAGGAGCTCTGTCTATTGTATGGATTGACATTACTACTTTTCTATTTAAATTCATGTTTTCATTTATATTTCAAGAATTATTTTTGTTTTTTATTCTATGAATTTGGGTGGAACGGAAGTATCACCCGTGTTCTAATTGAGTTCTTGTATAACCTAGAAAAGCTCTTTACTTGAACAACAGCTTGAAAACATATTCTCCTGAATTTCTAATTGTTTGTATTTAACGGGATACGTGACATATAATCCCCTTATATTTGGATAATTAGGATTCTCGTGGCATATAAACTGGAATTTGATCATCACCCTTTAATTGGAATTAATTGACCAAGGAATTGGCGGTTAATGAATTTTGGAGGAGACTAGGAAGGTCTAAGGAATTAGGGTTTAGTCACATATAGCTTTCCATGAATTAAATCTTGCATGATTAAAATAGTTAGTAAGAAAAGTCAATCTAGAAAATAGATAACTCTGAAGCCTTAACTATTTTCTCCCATATTTTATTCCCAACTTATTCACCTGCTGTCTTCAAACTCTTAATTTATTGTTTAATGCTCTTTGAACATCCAACACTCTTTTCTGTTTGCCTAACTAAGTGGTTTAACTAACCATTGTTGCTTGATCCATCAATTCTCGTGGAATCGACCCTCACTCACCTGAGGTATTACTTGGTATGACCCGGTGCACTTGTCGGTTAGTTTGTGGGTGAGGAAGACGAGTTTGATGATAATTAGGAAACTGCATTGGAAGAGGAGGATGGTGAACCAGAAGAAGAAGATGATGAATCCGATTATGGTTAATGTAAATATAGTTTTGCGATATGTATTTCTTTAAGAAACTTTGCGTATTTGTAATATATGTTTCCATGAATGTAAACATAGTTCTGTGAATGTAATATAGTTAGCATTATTTCAAATATTTCAGTTACCATAATTCGGTATTTGTAATTTAATTTTTTGGTACTTCTCATCAGATTTGAAGCACTATTTCAATTGTTAATTATCAGGGTGCACTAGAAATGAACGAGAAAACATAATTTAAATTAAAAATCCTACCGTTAGAATTATTGTCAGAATATTCCAACGGTAACATTATTTTTTAAAAAATTTTAAATAACATTTCCGTCGGTATTAGCGTTGGATGAATCCGCCGGTAATATGGCGGGAAAAATAAACGAAATGGTGCCAAAATGTTACCATCGAATGATTCTGACGGTAACGTCGACCAGGATCCGTTTTTATTTTTATTATATTCCGGTTGATATTTTTCAACGGTAAATTCGACGGTACTCAACGTTTTTCTTATAGTGTCATAAATCACACACCAAGCTCTCTATTAGATAAGAAAACTCCTTTTGAAATTATCCACAATAAAATTCTAGATTTTTCTAAAGTTTAAGTATTTGGCAATTTAATTGTTATCTCTACTCTAGTAAATCATAGGAAGAAGTTGGACTCCAGAGAAAAAAAAAGTGTTTTTTGGGATTTCAAGCTGAAAACTAAAGGGTTTTTGGTACTTGATTTAAAAAATAATGAACTATTTGTATCAGGGGATGATGTATTCTACGAGATCCCCCCTTCCTTCTTCCACGCATCTCGAAGAGTAACTAGGACCAATTCAGTCACATTTTTATGTTCCAATTGATTCTTTTTTTATTATTCTCAAAGGAGAAACTTTCTTTTTACCAAACATATATGGATTCAATCTACGATCTTTTAATAAGAACAAGAAATCTTTCTCGATCAATCCTTTTGCCCCCATCCCATTATTCGAGAATTAGAAAAATCATTTTCAATCAAGTTTGAATTTGTTTATTTGGAATTAGAACTCTTCTATTGCATTTTAATTTTTTTTTCCTTCTATTCCATCATTCCTTGAGTCCCACAATGACACCTTACCATTTAAACAATCACTCACTGTATCTGAAGTAAAATTGAACACTCTATCAAATTATTGCAATGAAATTTTCATTACACATCACATTCACAAGCATATGGCACTTTATTTGACTATAGTCCTACTCATCACTACGCACTAGAAACAACACCTATTTCACTGACCGAACACCAACACACACCATTACAATCACAAATTGCATCCACTCCTGTTTATAACACATCACACACACACACCATAACATTATTTCATTAGGCGGTCAACTAGAAATAAAAGACACCCATATTACTTACAGGACTTTCAATGTTATCAAACCTCTATTGACTTACTTGCTACCACACAGATAAGGTATCCTATCACAAATTACATTTCATCTCATGATTTTTCTCCTACACATCACACACTTTCTGTGGCCATTAACTTTACACCCAAACATTATGAGGAGACGATTGCTCAATCTTGTTAGAAAGATGCTGTCTCAACCGAACTTGATACTTTACATGTAAACAATACTTGTATCCTCCCTCCCTTACCTCAAGAAAAGAATACTATAGGGTGTAAGTGGGTATTCAAACTCAAATTGAAAATGGATGGCTTCACTAAAAGGCATAAAGCTAGGCTTGTTTCTAAGGGTTATACATAAAGGAAATGTTGAGTTTAGTAAATAATAGTACCATTTTTTATGATGACATACATAATTGTAAATGTATTAAAAGTTCAAAAGTATTTTGATGGTTTATTTGGTATTGCACGCCCAAATGTTAGTGTGCAGCCCAAAAGCAATGGAACCAAGCACCTGAACCTTAGCTACTTGGATCAAGCCTCTAGTCTAGCCCATTGTCATTCTTGAAAGAAAAGAACATCTTCCTGCTGGTGGTGCTATGTTGCTTTAGGTAAGGCACAAAGAAAAAAGAGAAGTTCACTTTTTTTTACTAGGCATAAAAAGGGAAGGAAGGAAAAGTAAATTTTGGAAGCTATGTCAAATCAAAATTAACATAAACAAGTTAAGCTAAGTCGAAAGATAAAGGTTTGAGGTTTCTATTAACATGCAAGTCAATTACTTGCTAATTTCTTCTTCCCTCTAAAAAACTATTTCGAGTAACATGAAGAAAGTGGTGGCAACTTTGTTCTGCTGTAAATCAATGATTGAAAATAAAACTTGGGGCTAAAGCACTGGATTAAGGGTTTTGATTTATCAAACTTATTAAGGATCAGTTACCAATGAAACCGTTGCTGCTGTGCTGCACACCTCTGTTTTCTCAATCCCTACTTTTTTGGTCTGATTGATGAAAGAAAAAGGAAGACCTAAGCTGGTTCAATATTCAAGGAGTTAACTTAGTTCAACAAATCCTAGTTGTGGAAATAGGACTCCATACAAAAAGAAAAATCAAATTTAGTTTGCAAGTAAAGAGAGATGACCAAAATCTTTGTCTCGTTAAGGACTTCTCTATTGTTCTTGCTCAATATTTTGGATAGTGTTTCTACATCAAACAAATATTTCGCCAAGATAGAGAGCTACATCTGAGAGTAATGAATCTGGTTCATTCTATAGCTTCAGAGCTATTCAACATCATCTCCTTTATGGTCTATTATTGGCTATTCTGTTTGAATCCGATTCATCTATTAAGAAAAAGACTATTGAGAGAAAAGGCAAAGAGAGGTACTTGGAGAGAAAAGTCAAGATTTATGTCTTATCTCTTTTGGTTGTATTTCTATTTTGTATCATGTATCTGAGAGGTATCCCTTGCTAAGTTGCGTGAGCACTTAGTGTGTTGAAAGTCTAGGGAGTGAAGCTAGCCAAGTCAAGCTTAGGTAGAAGTTTGGTTTGTCCCTAATAGGATTAGGTTGAATCCTTGGGAATTAGTATATGTAATATTTGAAAAGATAGTGAAAAATTCTACCACTATTGTGGTGGAGACTGGATGTAGGTTGCATTGCAGAAGGTAGTTGAATCAGGATACATGATTGTGTCATCTTCTTCTTTTCTGCTTTGATTCTGTTTTCACGTGTTATGAGACAATAAAATTGTCTCCTAAATAATCAATCTCGCAGTCTAAATAGAAGTAAAGTTTCATTTTTTGGTTTGAGGATAATTTAATTAAGTTTAATAGAAGACCATAGATTCAACCCCCCTTTTCTAGGCCATCAAGAACCTTCAATTGCTATCAGAGCTTGGTCCTCAAGAATCAGGCTTCACAGCCTGGAGGAAAGGTCCAACGACTAACAACTTGGGTGCAAACACTGTGGCCTGCACTCTTACTGAGGGTTAGTCAAACAACAGGCCTCCCTTATTTAATGGGAAGAACTATATCTACTGGAAGAAAAGGATGCGAATCTTTGTTCAATCTATAGACTATAATATATGGGAGATTATTGTGAATGGTCCTCAAGTTCCTACCAAGATAAGTGCAGAAGGAGTGGTGATTCCAAAAGAAGAAGTCGAATAGAAAAAAAAAGAGAAGAAGAAAGTGGAGTTAAATACCAAAGCCATCAACTTGATGCACTGTACTTATCAGCTTTGAGGAATATCAGAAGGTATCTAGCTGCAAGACGATAAAAGAGATTCAGGATAAATTTCAAGTCACTCACAAAGGTATCAAACAAGTTAAAGAAACAAGGATAGATATGCTATGAAAAGAATATGAGATGTTTTCTATAAAGGATGAAAGAACCATTGATGAAATATTTGAAAGATTCTCAATCATCATAAATAGCTTGAATGCTATTGGAATGATCCACACTGAATAAATACTTGTGAGGAAAGTTCTTAGAAGTCTTTCAAAAAAAATGGAAAACAAAAGCTACTATTGTAGTTGAGAGCAACAATCTGAGTCCTTTAACGTATGATGAGCCGAGAGAAAAACTTCTTGCATATGAAACCATACGCACCAGCTAAGACACAAAAAGAAAAAGAGTGGCTCTAAAAACAAAAGTTGAGTCATTGGATGATGATTCCAATGATAGTTTTTCAAATGATGAAATTGTATTTTTTGCTAGGAGATTGAGAAGGCTAATGAGGAGCAAAGGCAAGAGAAAAGGCTCGAGTTCAAGGGAGCAAAAAAGGGATCTGAGCAGAGTTATATGTCATTACTATAAGGAGGTAGGTCACTTTAAGTTCAACTGTCCTAAGCTCAAGAAAGAGGACAAGACAAAGAAAGAAAAGAAGAAAGTGCTTATGGCTTCATGGGATGATCTAGAGAATGATTCTGATGAGGATGAAGACTCCGAATAAGAAGCACAAGTCTGTCTTATGGCTGGTCATGATCAATTAGATGAGGTAAATTATTTTGACTTGTCCATTGAAGATTTACATGTTATCATTGATGATCTCACGAACCATTTTGAAAAATTGCTGAATAAATACAACAAATGCAAATCTGAAAATAAAATCTTAAAAGCTGAAAATAATTTTTTGAAAGAAAAAATGAAGAAAACCGAAAGTGTCATTGAGCTCATTGAAGAAAAAAGATTTCCAAAATCTAAAATTGAAAAATTTAAAGGAAAGCACTCAGTTGACGCTTCACAAGAAATCATTGCAGAAAGTGGAAGATTAAATAAAATTATTAAATGTTTGAATAATGATTTAGAAAAATTTGTATATAGTTCCAGCAACTTAGACAAATTGCTTGCTAATCAAAGATCATTATTTGAAAAGTCTAGTTTGGGTTATATAACAAAAAATGATGTAGTTTTTGAAAAATTATTTGCTAAAACTAAGGCATCACCCTAAAAAACAACCCTTATTTGAAAAATTTGGTCTAGGTTACTTCACCAACTTTGATACTACCTTTGAAAAATCATACTATGATAAAAACGCATCATCTTCATTGACCAAACTTTTGCCAAAAAATTTTGGCCTGGGCTACGTGGCTAAAGATGATGAGGCTGCTAGAACTCGTTTTATCAAAAGTGATGCATCAATCTCAAAGCCAAAAAAATCAAAACCTTTAATCACTTTCAAAATGATGTAAACAGAAATAATTATTTATATTACAATAAACATGGTCATTCTTTTCAATGCTTTATTTTCAAAAGAATAATGGAAAATAAAATATACAAGGTTGCTTGTGATTTCAATTCTCTTGGACAACAAGATGGATTAACTTTAAGGAATCTAAATTAATTTGGATACCAAGGTCACTTAAGAATATGTGCAGATTTGCCTAGCTTTAAAGAAGAAGAAAGACATGTGGTACTTAGATAGTGGATGTTCTAAGCACATAATGAAAAAGTCAACATTTTTTGTCAGACTCAATAAGTATAATGGAGAATTTGTGGCTTTTGGTGATGATGGTAAAGAAAAAATCATTGAAATTGGAAAAGTTGGTAAAGATTTTTCGACTTTCATTGATGATGTTTTCTTGGTTGATGGATTGAAACATAATCTTTTGAGTATTAGTCAATTGTGTGATCTTGGTTATTTGGTAATTTTCAAAAGATTAGAATGTCTTGTTGTGAATGAAAAATTTGATGAAGTGTTATTGGTGGCAAAATGATGTGATAATGTGTATAAGCTCACTTTAGATGAACTTAAAAGTCAAAATGTAGCTTATTTTCATTTAAAAGATTCTAAAAAATGGCTATGGCACAAAAAGATTGGGCCATGCTAGCATGTTTCAAATTAACAAACTTGTAAGAAGGTAATTAGTGAAATGTCTTTCTAATATCAAGTTTGACAAAGACATCACTTATGATGCTTGTCAAATAGAAAAACAAACCAAGAGTTCTTTTAAATCTAAGAAAGAAATTTCTACTAAAAGACTCCTTGAATTGCTACATATTGACCTCTTTGGTCTAACTAGAACTCAAAGTCCAGGTTGTAAACATTATCGGTTAATAATTGTGGATGATTATACAAGATTTGGTTGGATTCTATTACTTGCACATAAAAATGATGCATTTGCAGCCTTTAAAGTTTTTAGCAAAAGAATTCAAAATAAAAAGGATTTAAAGATACTATTCAAAATGGTCATGGTAAAGAGTTTGAAAATCAATTTTTTGAATCCTTTTTTGATAAACTTGGAATTTCACATAACTTCTCTTGTTCAAGAACACCCCAACAAAATAGTGTTATAAAGAGAAGAAATAGAATTATTCAAGAAATGGCTGAAGCCATGTTATGTGAAAGTGAAGTTCCTAAGTTTCTTTGGGCTGAAGTCGTGAATACGACATACTTCATCGTTAATAGAATAATTATTAGGAAATTTTTGAAGAAAATTTCTTATGAGCTTTGAAAAGGAACACCATCAAATCTAAAATATTTTCATATCTTTGGATGCAAATGCTTTGTTTCAAACATTAAAGATAACTTAGAAAAATTTGATCCAAAGGCTTATGAATTTATTTTTGTTGGTTACTCTACAACAAGCAAAGTCTATAGAGTATATCATCAAGATGCTAGAATTATTGAAGAATCCATACATATTACTTTTTGTGACTCTAATTTTGTTCCAAGTGTTCTGGAAGACTGTGATGTAGGCAATCGAGTGGAGAACAACAGAAGTAAAGCCCAAAATCAAGAAAAAGGTGAATTTGGGCAACCTGATCCTGAATTTACTACTGCAGATAATTCTACAAGAGACAATTTCATTTTATCTCCTGTAACTGTTGAAATTCCTTGGAATACTAGTACAAATGAACCAAACCTGTCCAAATCTGTTCCTAAATCACCAAGATCCTGTGAATGGAGATTTCTAAAAAACTATCCGCAAGAGTTCATCATAGGGGATCCTTCACAAAGTGTCACCACAAGATCCTCTTCTAGAAGAGCAACAGAGAAAAATAATTTGGCCTTTCTTTCTTTGAGCCTTAAAATGTTAATAAAGCTCTTGGTAATCCTTCTTAGGTCAAAGTCATAGAAGAAGAGTTACAACAATTTGAAAAGAATGAAGTGTGGATACTTGTACCCGATCCAATTGGGAAGAAAGTGACCGACACTAAGTGGATTTTTAGGAATAAATTGGGTGAAGATGGAAACATAGTTAGGAACAAAGAAAGATTAGTGGCTCAAGGATATGATCAAGAGGAAGGAATAGATTTTAATAAATCCTTTGTACCAGTGGCCCGAATGGAAGCTATAAGGCTTCTCCTTGCATATGCAGCCCATTGTGGTTTTAAACTTTTTCAAATGGATGTGAAATGTGTATTTTTGAATGGTATCATTGACAGATAAGTATATGTAGCATAACCTCTTGGTTTTAAAAATAAACACTTGTTAATCATGTTTTCAGGCGTTCAAAAGCACTTTATGGTTTAAGACAAACTCCAAGAGTTTCGTATGAAAAACTTAGTTCTTTCCTTTTGAAAAATGGTTTTCAAAGAGGCACCACTAATACTACTCTCTTTATTAAAAATTCTAATAATTTTTTCATCCTAATGCAAATTTATGTTGATGATATTATTTTTGGTTAAGCCGATGAGTCCCTTTGTGTTGATTTTAGTAAACTCATGACTAGTGAATTTGACATGAGCATGATGGGTGAGCTTAAGTTTTTCTTTGAGCTTCAAATGAAACAAACTTCAAATAAAATTTTTATACATCAAGAGAAGTATGCCAAGAAATTAGTTAAAAAATTCAAAATAGAGAATGGCAAATCCATGGGCACTTCAATGCATCCAAATTCACGGTTGGAAAAGGATGAAATTGAGAAAGATGTTGATAAAACTAGGTATAGAGGAATGATAGGTTCTCTTATGTATCTTACATCCTCTAGACCTGACATTGTGCAAAGTGTTAAAGTTTTTTCAAGATTCCAATCATAACCAAGAGTCACATCTCTCTATAGTTAAAAGAATCATTTGATATATTCATGGCACATCCAACTTTGGTTTATAGTATTCTAGGTCTGATGATTTTTCTACAGTTGGTTATTGTGATGCAAATTTTGCTAGAGATAGAGTGGATAAGAGAAGTACTTCTGGAATTTACTTTTTTTGGGCAGATCTCTAAACATGTGGTCAAACAAGAAGCAGTCCACCGTAACTCTATCCATTACTGAAGCCGAATACATTGCAGTCTCATCTTGTTGTTCCCAATTGTTATGGTTAAAAACTCAATTAGCCGATTACAAATCAAAAACTGAAAATACTCCTCTTGTTTGTGATAACTTGAGTGCTATTAATATTTTTAAAAATCCTGTTTTACATTCAAGAGCAAAATATATTAAAGTGAGATTTCACTCAATTAGAAAATATGTTCAAAAAGGGAATATTGATATTCAATTTGTTAAATCAGAGGAACAACTGACTGATATATTCACAAAATCCTTGGCTGAAGATAGGTTCTGTAAATTAAGAACTAATTTGAGCATTCTCAGTTATGAATCTTTGTTTTAAATATTGCTAATATGATGTTTGAAATTTTTGTCTCATAGGTCGAAATGAGACATTTTTGAACAGATCAAGAGCTTTCAACATAGATCGTTGACTTTGATCTATAATTTTGAATTAATTTCAAGTGGTCGAGCTTTCTTTTCAGATAACAAGTGGTCCTTTATGTTTCCTTAAACACAACCCTTTGGTCATAATATGAGTTTGTTTGTATGTAAGTTAGCCTCATTTTTTTTTTGTCATGCATTGAAAATCTGTTTCAAATTTTTGTTTTTTAGGCATTTTAAATTATTATTTAAAATACAACTTTTTCATCTTTAAGTCAAATCCTCTTAAATCAAGTTGTCATAGGATTCTGAACTTCTCTTTTTCTAGGAAGTACTTTAACTTGCTATAATTGTAAAACAAAAACTCTTCATATACCTTGCATGCCTCTTCATCTTTCCATTCTCATTATTTCAATTTTTTTTGAAAAACTGCAACACCCTGTGTCATTAAGATGAGGGAAAAAACCGCTACCAGAAGAGGCACGTTTACTCATAAAATTTCCAGAATTCCTGAAAGTTCCCGAGCACATTCCCACACTCACGTTCACATACATTCTCATACTACATCTCCATCTCCCTTGCCTCCTCACACTGAACTGATGGCTCGAACTAAGACACTGGCACATCGTCCCTCCTATTTTCAAGCAGCCAAACCATCAAATGCTCTTTCTCGTCCAAGTGCTTCAAAGGTAAAACATCCAATGATCGAAGAAGAGCTTTGTGACCCTCCAAGATCCAAACCCAAGTCTGTTCCTCAATGTTCTTAAAGAGGTAACCCTCGCATCCCTCTTCGTTCAGTCAAAGAACCCCCAAATATTGATCCTTTTGCTTTCAAATCTCACTTTGCAAACATACCTCACTCTCACTTCAACCCTTTTTGTTTTTTCTGCTATGAATTTTGAGTTTTATAAGGGAGTTGTTGTTCATCATCCTCTGTGCCGTACCTATCTTGCTGACTTGCCTGCTTTAGAAAAGAAATGACTTGACTTTGTAAAAAACATAGTGTTTTTGGACTGAAATTATATTTTTAAAATAAAAAAGTCTGTCTACCCTGACCTTGTCCATAAATTCTATACTAACTTGACCTATCACAATGAAAATATTTATTCTTATGTCAAAAGGCGTGAATTAAATCTAAACAGTGAAACTATCAATGAAGACTTAGGGTACTCTGATGTTGGTGTTAATGCATGCACTTCAGCAAAATGGGATGAAGATTTGGGTCTCTTATACCAAGATGCCCTAGCTTTTGCCTGTGAAAATATTTCTCTCATTGATGGTCTTACTCCTACCCATAAGGCTCTAGGTCCTGTTTGTGCACAAATCCATCGCATAGTTAACCACATCATCCTTTCCTCAAAGTGGTTTATATCAAACGATTTCATTTTGTGATACACTGGGGTTGTATGCCATCATTATGGAATTTAAAATTTTCTTTGCTTATTTGATGATGAGGCATATGTATGACTGTATAAAGAGTTATAAAAATGTGTCACTTTCTTATGGTATATTTGTAACATGTTTCTTTGAATTTTTTGGTGCTGATCTGTCCAATGAAACACTTGAAAATAGAAACTCTTATTTAAAAGGGGATGGTAAAGAGAAACAACAAAAGAAAGGACCTACCAGATCTGAAAGAGTGGTCTTTGATGACGAAGAATAAGAGCTTGATGACATTCCTCCTCAATTCACTACTGGAACATCAGCCTCCACTGGGTACAAATATCTTCTGTACGGAGTTATAAAGGATGTTCTGCAAGAATTTGTGAATTTGTCCAATCATCTCATCTCCACAAGCCAACAAGAGAGAAAACTTGCCGTTCGGAATGAAAATATTTTACGCAAGTCAAGGGATAGAGTTGCAGTTCTTCTAAAGTATATGAAAAACATTCAAGAAGATGACACCATGACAACTAATCAAGAGGAGCCACTGGATACTAAGGATGAAGGCTCGAATGCATAAGGATTCTCATGTTCAAGAATTTTAATTCTGTTGCACTTAGTTTTATGAGACAATTTATTTTTATCTAATGTTCTTTTATTTTTTAGATAATTGTATCCCTTAACTAAACACTTACTTCATTTCTGGATATGTTATCTTTGGAGTCTAACCTAATTTTTGCAGGTCTGAACTGGAAAACACTTCCTTCCTTGATGAGAAAAGAGAGAGTAGTGTAAATAGGATAGATTAAGACATTGAGACATATAAATAGAATAGATTGAGGCATTGAAACATATGATATTTTCTGATTAATATTATACTTTGATGATTAAGTTGCTCTTATTTAATAATAATCACTTATATGTGCTGCTGAAATTCTTGAATGCCAGTATGACACGTGTTTTGTTTGTGAAGAAGCTCACATTAAGGGGGAGTATTTCTTATTAGAGAAAGGGGGAGCAAATCACATTTGAACTGGAATCATCAAAGAGAAGTCTCTAATCTAAATTTGTTATTCATTCCCATTATTTCCATGTTAAATGATGTTTGTCATCAAGGGGGAGATTGTTCAGTTTAGTAAATAATAATAATATTTTTTGTGATGACAAACATAATTGTAAATGGTTTAAAAGCCCAAAAGTGTCTTGATGGTTTATTTGGTATTGTAGGCCCAAATGTTAATGTGCAGTGCAAAAGAAATAAAACCAAGCACCTGAACCTTAGCTACTTAGATCAAGCCTAGTCCAGCCCATTGCCATTCTTGAAAGAAAAGAACATCTTCCTGTTGGTGGTGCTATTCTGCTTCAGGTAAGGCATAAAGAAGAAAGAGAAGTTTACTTTTTTCACTAAGCACAAAAAAGGAAGGAAGGAAAAGTAAATCTTGAAAGCTATGTCAAATCAAAATGAACATAAACAACTTAAACTAAATCAGAGGATAAAGGTATGAAGTTTTCATTAATATGCAAGTCAATTACTTGCTGATTTATTCTTCCCTCTACACAGCCGTTTTGGATAACATGAAAAAAGTGGTGGCTACTTTGTTCTACTGTAAATCAATGGTTGAAAATAAAATTTAGGGCCACTTGATTAAGCTAGAATTTAAACCCATTTGGTATATTAAGCTAGATTTTAATATTATAAAGTTAAATCAAACTCTAAAATTAACAAATTAACTAAAAACTAAACAAATGCAGTAAAATTAGAGAAACAAATTAAGAAAAAACTATAAACAAAAGGATTTTTTTTAATGTGACTTCTAATAAGATTTTCAACTTCAACTATTTCTACTATTCAAACATGCAGTTAAAAATAAAAACCTACCAAATGAAGCTAACAACAAAGAAGAATATGTACAAGAATAATAAAAAGAGGTGAGTTTAGGAAGGTTTTATCATTATGGAGTGTCTTCTATCTAGTGCTTTTATTTATCATTCTTAAGTTAGACGGTTGATGAGGCTCTTGTCAAGGATGCTTGTGCTTGAATTTATCCGTGTATCCCCACTAATGTTTAAACTTGATATACTCTCTGAGATCCCAAGTCATGTGAACTAAATCATAAAGGGTTGTTAATCAAGCAATGAGCTCCCAAAATTGATGATTAGTGAATTGTATTCCGGGGTCCCAAACCTTGATTGTCCACCCGTCTTGTTGTTGATCTTTAAGCTTCCATTTGAATGAAACAAAATTTGAATTCTCCTTTAAACTCAAATTTCTCGTTTGAAATCCCATGAATTGAGCCTTACACCACTTCTGGAACTCAAGTCTTGAAATATCTTTCATCATGAGCCTTGGTTCTTATTGCTAATCAACATTTAACTCTTTCTTACTCTTCAATCCACAAAAAATTCAAAGTTGACCATCCATTTTTAACAAAGCATATTAATGTGGTCCAAAAATTTTCATAGTAGAAATAATTTTCCACTCAAAAAGTGTGTTGGATGGTTGCTTAGTTAGGGAGATTCCTAAAGGATTTACCAATGTGATTTCTACTCTATTTGACTCTTTTTTAATAACCTCCATCTCTTGATTGTCAACTTTTTTCACAACATCTTCATTGCTCAAGGTGTGTATTAGAAGTTGTGCACATTCCTCCTCAACACCGCTTTCATGCCCAATGAAAGAAAATTTAACAAGCTTATCAACGTCATTAGTTGGTGCAGAATCATCCTCAATGATGGAGTTCATTCCTTGCTTGACTCCAAAAAATCCAACCACTCCATCTAATTCACTGCATGCATATTCCTCTTGTTGCAATTCACTCATCAACTCCTCTTCTGTCAATTGAGGTTCCAAGCTTTGTTTCATGCCACTCTCTTTAGTTGATTCTATTTTCGATCATTTATCCATTGGTCATACAAGAGAAGCAAGGAAGGTATGCTTGCGGCAATGCGGTTCATCAACTCCTTGAGATGATTTAGTTGCTCATCCCTCACTTTGAAGATAGATTAAAGCTCCTTTTATTCTTGGATCAACGGTTGAAAGGCTTCTTCTATCGAGGGTTATAGTAGAAAAGAGGGTTGGTTGTATTGAAAGAAGTCATGGTGCATGGGATGTGGTGTTTTAAGAGGACTATAGGAGTAAGTATGTTGAAATAGTTGTGGTTCAAATGGTGATTGTTCATAAAGCTCAAAGGATAGTGATAAGGTGGATATGGATTTGGATCCCATTGAGGTATTTGGTGGTAGTGGGATGGGATTTGGGAGTACTACGGTTGAGGACAATATTGAGAATGAAAGTTATATGAATATGGTGGTTGAGGTTCATAATCATAGCAAGGACCACCATAGACATTGGGTTGATACGCACTATAGGGAGGATTTTTATTATAGTGGGGTGAAAGAGGTTGATGCCATGGTTCTTGAATATAAGTCTCCTCCATCATTTGATAATTAGTTCCTTAGTGCCAACCATCGTTGAAATTGCGATTTCCTACAATATTTTCAAAATCATACAACTTAAAATCATAAGGATGAGAATTCATAGCAAAAGAACAAATAGAAACAAAGAATATCAAGAAGAAAAAAAGACAAATTACTAAATACTAGCAAAGACAAGAAAACACACTATTCACATATTAACAATAGCCAATAACAAGTACACATTAAAATTTTCCCACAACGGCACAAAAAATTTGACAAGCGCTAAACACTGGTTTAGAATCACAAGTTTAAAACTCAAGATTTATCGTATCTCTAAGATGAAATTCAATGCTCTTCAAAGTTTAGTAAAAGTGTCACAAAATCTAAAACAAATAACCGGGAGTTTAATCCAGGGTCGTTCTCCCTTAGAATCACAATTGAATGCTCAATTATTGGCTATAGAGAAAAGAAGATTTTGATTGTAATTTATGAAAATTTAAATGGCAAAAAACTAAAGAAGCACGCAAGAAATTAAATTAGGATCAATTAGGGCAATTAACTAGAAAATATAAGTAAATTAATTACTAAAAGATCTTGGCAAAGGTTGAGAGTTAAGGATTATTGTCCTTGCTACTAACCACAACATGATAATTACAAAGAACAAACCCCCAATTCGTCAAACTCTACAAATTGAGAAATGTCAATTGGGCTTAATTAATCCTAATTTATAAGTCCTAGCTAACTTACTAATTAAATTAGTAAAAGATTAGCGTTAATAAAAGTAAGATTAGTTATCATGTCTAAATTATCCATCAACTTGAACATTAATGACTCAAGGTCACCCAATTTCTCAATCCAAGCCAAGAATACAAAATCTACTCTATAACTAGTTCAAGTATTTTATCAAATACCTAGAGTGCATAAAAATAAAGCATCATAAATTGCAAGAATTAGCAAAATCTACAACTACCCAATTCAAGAAAATAATAATAATATATCCAATAAGCAACAATAAAACATAAAATATCAAATTCATTAAAGCAAATTAAAATTCAACAAGAGTTCATAAACTAAAATTATAAAAACAAGAAACTAACAAGAAAATGTTAATGAATAAAGGTAGTAGAACAACAAAATGTAAATAAAACTAAACTAAAACAATATTAAAAACTAAAACTAGAGAGAAAATTAAGTAAAACTCTAAGAATTCTAGAAAGAAGTTAGAGATTCTCTCTCTAGAATTCACTAAAACATCATAAAAACTCAAAACCTAAGACTACGTGGTGTTCTTCATTATATTCCTCTTTGAAATACTTCAAAAATCTAATGCTTGGGGACCTTTTTGGGGCCAAATCGCGAGCCCATGTGCTCATTTACCCAAGCACGTGACAGCACTATTGTCTAGGCGAAAAATCTAGTCTGGACAAAATTTCGCTTGGGCAAGACTTCGCATGGGCAACACTTATTTGCTTGGACGAGACCAGAAGTGCTGAACTTTTTGTTTTGTGATTCTTTCCTCTTTTATTCATGTTCCTTGCTTTCTCTTAAACCTAAATTAACCTAAAATATTAACAAACATATCAAGGTACTAAGTGGATGATTATAGATTCAGATATATTCAATTTATGGTAAAAAAATCATACGAATTTGTCATTAATCGCAATTAGAATCAAGAATCACAAATCTAGTCAATTAAGCACAAAAGTAGAGAAAAATTGCTTGAAATTCCTAAAAATATATACAATAATTCACATGAAATTAGACTTCATCATGCTTCTTATAGACATTGATTGGGAGATTAGGTTTATCTCACCACTACGAGACCAGACATATCATTTGCTATTGAAAAACTTAGTCATTATCTTCATTGTCCTACTAAAGCTCATTATCAAGCTGCCATCCGTGTTCTCAAATACCTCAAGTATTCACCAGCCACCTGTCTCTTCCTCTTTGCTTCTTCAGACTTGGTTTCTTTTGATTATTCAAATGCATACTAGACTTCATGCCTAGAAACAAGGTGCTCTATGTCAGGTTACTGCTTTTAGTTGGGGACGTCTCTCATCTTATGAAAAAGCAAGAAATAACCTACTTTGGCAAGATATTTCTCTGAAGCTGAATATCGAGCTTTGGACTTGGCCACATGTGAAGCTTAGTGGCTCTCATTCATTCTTGATAATATCCACATGCCCATTTCCAATCCCATTCCTTTATATTGTGATAGCCAATCTACCCGTTATATTGCTGTCAATTCGATGTTCCATGAATACACCAAACACATAGAAGTTGACTGCCATGTGGTGCGAAAAAAGTCAGTTTTGAGATTTATCAAACTCTTACCCATCTCAACCAAAGACCAAAATGCTGATATTCTAACAAAGCCTTTAGCTCCAACTCCTTTCAAGTCATGCTTCACCAAATTGAGCCTCTTTGACATTTACAATACAAATTTGAGGCGTAATATTTGTCCCTGATAAATCTTTTGCTTTGCATTATTAACTAGAACTGCAGTTTGTAATGGTTTAAGATAAAGTAGTTTTAGGGTTAGCTTATAATACAAGTTGTTAATTTTAGGTGTCAAAATTGACAACTTCAAGGAAAATGTCAGTGTATATGTATGATTGTGTAGTAGTTAGTTATAGATAGAAAAATATAAAAGTTGGTTAGGCTCTGCCTTACTCAACACGTGAAGGCATGACTGACTTAGAAAATTCATTTTTTCATCTTGTATATAAATTTTCTCCCATGTTAGAAGAAGTTAACAATTCTATCTGCTCTCAAGATCAGTGTATGAATAATAACTCTCCCTCTTCTGTCTTAATTCTTTATCTCTTCGTTTTCTACACCATATTCAATTAGTTGAGAATAGTTTGAAGGTATGAACTAGGATAGAGTCCATATTATTTTTCTTTCTCTAAATTAACCTAAAACATTAACAAACATATCAAGGTACCAAGTGGAAATTATAGATTTAGACATATTCAATTTATGGCAAAAAATTATACGACTTTGTCATCAATCGCAATTAGAATCAATAATCACAAATCTAGTCAATTAAGCACAAAAGTAGAGAAACATTGCATGAAATCTCTAAAAATATATACAATAATTCACATGAAATCAGACTTCATCATGCATCCTATAAACGATTGATTAGGAGATTAGTTTATCTCACCATTACGAGACCAGACATATCATTTGCTATTGGAAAACTTAGTCATTATCTTCATTGTCCTACCGAAGCTCATTACTAAGCTGCCATCTGTGTTCTCAAATAAGCATTCACCAGTTACTAGTCTCTTCCTCTCAGCTTCTTTAGACTTGGTTCCTTCTGATTACTCAAATGCAGACTGGACTTCATGCCTAGACACAAGGCGCTCTATGTCAGGTTATTGCTTTTATTTGGAGACATCCCTCATTTTATGAAAAAATAAGAAACAATTTACTATGGCAAGATTTTTCTCTGAAGCTGAATATCGAGCTTTGGATTTGACCACATGTGAAGCTCAGTGGCTCACATTCATTTTTGCTGATCTCCGCATGCCCATTTTCAACCTCATTCCTTTATATTGTGATAGTCAATATGCCTGTTATATTGCTGCCAATCCAGTATTCCACGAACGCACCAAATACATAAAAATTGATTGCCATGTAGTGCAAAAAAAAGTCAGTTTTAAGACTTATCAAACTTTTTTCCAACTTAACCAAAGACCAAAATACTAATATTTCTAACAAAACCTCTAACTCCAATTCCTTTTAAGTCATGCTTCACCAAATTAAGCCTCTTTGACATTTACAATCCAAATTTGAGACGTAATATTTGTCCCTAGTAAGATTTTTTCTTTGCATTATTAAATGGAAGTGCAGTTTATAGTAGTTTTAGATAAAGTAGTTTGTAAGGTTAGCTTATAGTATAAGTTATTAACTTAGAAATGTCAGTATACATGTATGATAATGTAGCAGTTAGTTATAGATAAAAAAATATAGAAGTTGGTTAGTCTCTGTCTTACTCAACACGTGAAGGCATGGCTAACTTAGAAAACTCATTTCCTCAACTTGTATATAAATTTTCTCCCGTCTTAGAAGAAGTTAACAATTCTACCTTCTCTCAAGATCTCTCCCTCCTCTGTCTTAATTCTTTATCTCTTCGAATCTCAATCCACATTTTTTACACCACATTTAATTAACTGAGAATAGTTTGAAGGTATGAACTAGGATTAAGTTCTTACGAATTTTTTCTCTAGATTGAGTGAGCAGTTAGAGAAATTTTAAACTAAGTATAACGTAATTGTGAGAAGAGTAGTTAATTTTAAACTAAGTATAACGTAGTTGTGAGAAAAGTGGTTCGACTCTTATATTAATGTATGTAATAAAAAATTAATTATAATAAAAAAATTATCATAATTTATAATAAAGATTGAATATAAATTATAGGGAATAAGAGACTAAATCAAAATATATTGTAATATCAATTTTTTTTCTTTTTCTATCTTCTATAAATTTGTGAGAAAATAACATTTGCTTTTATTATTGCTATGTGTATAAAGGGAGAGAGAATAATATTCGGTTGTTGTTGTTGTGTGTAAAAAGCATCTGACCATGCTTAATATTTATACAAGTAAAATAATGCTACTTTCAACTTTTATTTATTACTTCTTGTATTATAAATAGATTCATTCAATTTTGAGAATGAAATCTAAAGTGATCATCCATCTTTATCACAACAGTTTTCATATATTTTACATTAACAATAAAAATTGCTATTAGTCACATTTCTTTAATTCAATCCGCTTCTGAAGTCACTAAAAACTGTGCAAGTCATACTAATCCCTCTATTTAATCTTCTCATTATATTTGAATGTATAGTCAAACGTACTTATGTATAATTTTTTTTATCTAGAAATGACCATGTCTTCATCCAATCCTCCTTTGTCTAGTCAATTGTTTTAATTTATATATATTGTCTTCATCCAAATGCACTTATCTCTATTTAACTCTTTTAATTTTCATTTACTTATTTTATTGGCGTTTGTTAGTTCAAGTCAATACATAACTAATATTAACTATCCAGCCATAAAAGCAAAACCAATTAAAGACAAACGAAGAAAATGACATGACCCAAGAACGCGACAGTGAATTAATCACAACCTGATAATATATAAAAGGATGGAGATAATAATGAAAACACGATGATATAAATTCTTATAAAAGAATTTGAAAAATAATTAAAAAATTAGTTTAAATTAAAACAATTTAAAATTATTTTATTTTATATTTTTTTATTATTGTTTATCTTATTTTATATTTTTTAATTATTAAATTAAGTAATTTTAGATCTAATAAATATGTAATTATAGATATTGCATACATAAATATTAAATTAAATAAAATAACTTTGAATTATTATATTATCTCTAGAATTTGAGATTTATATTATTACAAGAAAATATCATTTCTAAAGAGCATATACACAATTCATTAAAATTGCAATTTTTAACAATAATTTAATGTTATAATTCTCAATAGAAATATCATTAGCAAAGAATATTATTTTCATATAAAATGACTATTATATTGAAAATATATATTTATATGAACAGTCATTATCGTAATTATTACCATTAAAAAATGTTATTATATATGAAATAGTTGTTTTCATTATTTTATTTTAAACAACTCCATGCAGCAAGAAAAAAATTTTATAATAATTATAACTCAAAAGATTGATATGTCGAACCAATTTTTTCTATGCCACATGTTTGGAAAAATTAAGAAGGAAAGGAAGATTGATGGCAGAGAAAAGGTATTGCTTTCTAATATATATATAATCACTTAGGCCATATAATTGTAAAGGTAGAAGAATTAGATGCAATTTCTTTCAAAAGTTAACTCATGACCTAACTATATATAGTTAGTTAATACTTAATTAATGAATTAATTAGACAAACAAACCAAAATGTGATTAGGAGAGGGTATGAAATTCAAAGCCTCCATGTGCTTGTAACTTGTAAGGTTCTCGATCGACTTGATCAGAAACTTTTGGTAATAATATAATCTAACTAATATTATATTATATAGAATCGGCGCTGTATAATAATGCATATAATAATGCTGACATGGCATGGCATTAAGATAATTAAAATATTAATTTTATCTCTTAAAACTTACTTGATATTGTGATTTTGATATGAATTATCAATTGATTCTAATAATTTTATATTAGAAAAGTCAGTTTTACAATTAAAATCATGTTATGATTTTTTTTTAGTTTACTTCTTTTATTCTTTATAAAATCTCAATTTTTACTTCTTGAACATAATAAATTAATAATACGTTAATTTCGGATCAAACAAAATCAATAATTATATTAACCAGAAAATACAAGTTAATTAATAACTTAAATTATCATATCGACATGCTTTAGAAATCCATATTGTTGATACAAACTAAAGTTTGACTATAATTAGTAGTTTCGACAACAAAATACTAAATTGGTACAATGTTATGTGTGTCGATACAAAGACATTTTAACTCATTAAATATTGACTAGGACAATTGAAATGAAAAAAATGAAAATATAAAAGTGAAATAAATAGTCGATTCGATAAAAAATGGAATGTAATTAACATGTGTAGAAATAAATTTCATCTTAATAAATAAGGACTAATTTAAATGTAAAGACTATTACTTGATTCTCAAGATGTGGATAATTAATACTGAAGAAAAAGTAAAGCAAGAATATGAATAAAGTTGATAACGAAAAAAGTTAAATAAAATAAGATTTTCTTTTTTTTAATAAATAAGAGAATCAATAGATTGAGAGGGACTTCAATTCAACACTATAAATCCCATGAAAGTTTTGCAAAATTTCGAATCACACTTAGACGCAGTAGATGATAATAATAAAGTGCAAATACATGTAAGTATTACGAGTCAATTTCTCTATTTATCTATTTATTTGTATTTTTTATTGAGTTTTCAACTTAAGTTTGACGTAACAGATGATAATCGAGTACAAATATATGTGAGAGTTATGAGTCATTTTTTTTATTTATATATTTTTTTTATGTTTTTTATTGAATTTTCAGTTTAATTAAGTTTTCACAAATTGATTGTTATTTTAAATTTTATTCTTAATTTTTTTATTTCCAACATTTTAGCATTGTTCATTTTTTTTCTTTTAATTTCATGTTTAAGTTAGTTTAATCTAAGTTTTTTTATTTATGTTAAACATCTGTTTGTATCAATCTATTTTTATTAATACAAGAACTTTAGTATTTTTTTCACTTTTTGCAAAATTATTTGGACATTGAAATAGATAAGTTTTGGGTTGAGTTAATTTTTTTATGAAGATTTGTGTCTATTTTTTAAATTGAGATAATTAATATTTGTGTAGAGGTCGAACAAAACTCAAGTGAAACACATGTATAACTAAGATATAGTCTTAACAATAATGAATCTTTCCTAAACAAAAGCAGTGTAACGACAACTCACTATTTCCACACATGAAACAAAATATATATGAATTCAAGGAGGTCATGATGTATTTCTTTTGGTGTCTTAGGAGGCCATGAT
This sequence comes from Arachis duranensis, assembly GCF_000817695.3. Classification (NCBI taxonomy): domain Eukaryota; kingdom Viridiplantae; phylum Streptophyta; class Magnoliopsida; order Fabales; family Fabaceae; genus Arachis; species Arachis duranensis. The sequence goes on from NC_029780.3 coordinate 101,358,484, forward strand.
GTATGTTATTGTGGGAAACGCGTTTATATTATTCGTTTAATATGTATAATGTAGAGGCCACCAAATATATATATATATAATCTAGAATAGTTGGTTTTAGATTATGATTGACAAAGAAATGTTTATATTTTTAAGTCCGAGTCGTCTTTCCAACAACCAATTTGAAATTTGAAATAAACAAAAAGAAAGCACAGTTCATAGGAATGACCTAACTTCTTGGTTTCCCTTGCTATATTCATAATTTCATATTATATGATATATTATTTGTCTTCTTCACAAGAGCCTAATTGTCATAGTAGTAGTCCAAGTCTAATAGATATATATATTAAAATATTCGTATGTGGAGGGATCCAAAAATTTCAAATCAAAGAACACGATTTTTCATTATTGTACTACTAGTATTCCAATAATAATAATGTTCTTCGCCAATAAAACACGTAACTTTCAATTACGATTTAATAGGGAAATGCCAATCATATACACCATTTTGTGCCATTGTACGCATCAATAAAAACCAAATTCTTATCTCAAATATATTGTAAATTCAAAACATGCACATAATGAAGTTCATTTAGAGAAGCTTCTGCGTGCTACTTCTCATTGCGTGAAGTGTTGGTTTATTATTCTCCTTCATTGAAGTATGTTGTCTGCCACTAAATATATTATCAATCCTTAATTAGACTAAATTAAATTAGCATGTTCATATTGCCTTAATTAATTAACAAGTGACATGGAAAATATTGGTTCATTAGGAATGAAACGACGTGGATGCATGGCACTCTGTAATTATAATTTCTATAAATTTTAAAATAAATTTATTTTATTTATTTAAATTTTATTTGACCCAAACTTTGTGATTAAAAACAATACTTCATATTTATCTTTATTTTAAAGTTACTTTTCAATAAGATTATTTTCTCTACTAGTCCAAACTTTCAAGTTTCAATAAAGTATGTTTAGAAAACTTGGTACAATGAAAAGGATAACAAGTTGTTAGTATGACATAAAGAAAAGAACAATTAACTTAGATGAACCAAGGAGGCATAGACAAAAAATAAAGGTGCTGCCATATTTGGCTCTTTGCCCTTGAAATTAACATGATATAGATTTAACAAAAACTGGAAGCAAGCAACTTAATTGGTCTTAGAAGAGATACACTAATTTCAAGGATATAGCTAGACTCTGGTTAAGAATACAGAAATGGAAATACTTTTTTTTTACTTTCTTTTTTGTCTTGACACATTCAGGAGTATTTAAATCAAATCTGATCCAATTCAAATAAAATATTATTTAAAATTGTACTAATTTAAATTTAATTGAATTTTATTTTTTGTAAATAGCATAGATCAAATCGAATTTAAATTTTACTTCTCAAAAATCAAAATTGATCCAATCCAAACCGAATATATTTTTATATTATCCATATATTATTATTATTTAATAAATATTTTTTATGTTCAAAATATGAATTTATTTATTTATTTTAACTAATTTATAATTTTATTTTTATTGTTACATTATTGTTAATTTTTAAGATATTGTTAAAAACTTGTTATATTATTGTTGGTCATTTAAAATTTGATATTGAGACTTGTTATGTATATTTAATTTTAAAAAATTAGATCAAATTCTTAAAATTAGATTGGATTTTTTTAAAAAAATTATCCAATCTAAATCCTATCACAAATAAAATTAATGTTCAGATAGAATAAATTTTCGTCTCAAAATTAATTTAAACCGCAGTGCCAACACCCCAAAACACACTCACACACACGCACTACATCATTGAGGCATATAAAGCCTCAAAGCCATGATTTGTATTTCAGTGACATTTTTTTTTTGTCCTAGTGACATTCTTTTTCTTTGTATTTCTGGTCATGTTTTTCAACACACCTTTGGGTCCATACTCAAATACTCAAGTTATAAAATATAGGCCCATGACTCGGTTTCGAGTTCTCTGTAAGGAAAAAAGCCACTGAACATATATACGTGTCCAAGAAAAAAAACCTGGAAAATATATAGAGGAATATTCGTTTAGACCAAAAAAGAATGAAAGAGGAATATTGGTTGCAATGGCAATTGGCAAGCAAGGCATTAGCTGAGTCAAGGACTAATTTGTCACAGATAAAAATTCTATTTAAGAGTTTTTTATTGTTATAATTTAATGTTATAATTCTCAATAGAAATATCATTAGCAAAGAATATTATTTTCATATAAAATGACTATTATATTGAAAATATATATTTTTGAACAGTTTATCATAATTATTATTACCATTAAAAAAATTATTATATATGAAATAGTTGTTTTCATTATTTTATTTTAAACAACTACATGCAGCAAGAAAATTTTTTATAATTATAACTCAAAAGATTGATATGTCGAACCAATTTTTTCTATGCCACATGTTTGGAAAAATTTAGAAGGAAAGGAAGATTGATGGCAGATAAAAGGTATTCCTTTCTAATATATATATAATCACTTAGGCCATAATTGTAATGGTAGAAGAATTAGATGCAATTTCTTTCAAAAGTTAACTCATGACCTAATCACCATAGTTAGTTAATACTTAATTAATGAATTAATTAGACAAACAACCAAAATGCGATTAGGAGAGGGTATGAAATTCAAAGCCTCCATGTGCTTGTAACTCGTAAGGTTCTCGATCGACTTGATCAGAAACTTTTGGCAATAATATAATCTAACTCTAATATTTTATTGTATATATAGAATCGGCGCTGTATAATAATGCATATAATAATGCTGACATGGCATGGAATGTGCTTGAAGGGTGTACTGACGTATGGCTGATGACAAATTATTCTTACTAAATTATGTATTAAGCAGGATCTGAACTCAATGGGATCAGCTTAATAAGAGAACTTTAGCATTTTTACGGAAAACTATATACAATTTATCCTATTATAATTATTAGTTTTAGATTGTTTTTTATAACATTTTAATAAAAATAAAATGAGAGTCATTCATATAAAAACGTCTAAAATGTCTTATTTTAAAA
>NC_029780.3:101361638-101363540 GCF_000817695.3 Arachis duranensis
TATAATATGAGTATTTTAGTTATATTTTATAATAGGGATATTGTAGTTATTTGTTGGGTTTTTTTGGACTTCCTTTTTATGTGGAAAAAATGTCCAAATGTTAGTATCCAAACTCATAAATAGTTGAAATAGTTGAGGTGAGTTGAATGAGAGAGATCTCATTTGTAAGAAGAACACCAAACACTAGAGAGAAGAGAAGATAGAAAGTCATTTTTGCACATATACAAAGCTATCTTTGTAAATTGGTCGCTGCAGTCGTTAACCATTGGATCGAGCTCAAATTTGGACAGTATGTTCTACACACTTAATTCTTTGTTTTCACTTTTCGAATCTTCGATTCGATGTCTGTAGCTGGAGATATTTGTCATACACAGCAGTTCTGTTTTGTGGTATTTTTATTTTCTTGTTTTTGTTTTGTAAGTTTTGAAGTTTGGGTTATTTGGCTTGTTATATGCACATTTTGTGCAGTAATTTGTTACTCTTTTGTACCCTATTTTTCATCATAGTGAAGCTATTTCCTGGTCTTGGTGACCCGTGGTTTTTACTTCTCTCATTGAGGAGGTTTTTTACATTAAAATCTTGGTGTGTTAGCTTGTCTCTAATTTATGGTTTATGTGATTTTTCCGCTGCTATTAGGTATTATTGTGCTGGTGTTAATACTTGTTATGTAATACCCGGTCTAACCGAAATTAATTAAATAATGAGTAAGTAGGAGCGAATATGGTTGGAAGATTTGGTAATTGAAATTTGATGATTTCAATATGATATTTGGATTCAGTGAATTTTTCCGAGTCGGAAGACATAGTTTTTTGCGTAAAAGTGCGCAGTGGAATTTTGACCGGCAATACCAGCTGAGACCTGTCTGGTACTGCAGCTGAGAAAGTTGATTATGAGTAAATAAGATTAAGAAATGAGGAATTATAATTAGGGGAGGTAGAAATATTTGAAGTGCGATTTAGAGCGCTAATGTTAAAGGTTTTGGTCCAAAATTGGGCCAACGGACAAAAATAAGTGAATTGGGCCTAAGTAGGCCCAAGACCCAACATATATAAACATTAGTTATGAGCATTTCTGCTCATTTTTACCCTAAAAGAGAGGTTGGGGCGCTGAAATAGTGAAGAGAGGAGAGAAGAGAGAAAACCTAACTCTCTTTGATCTTCAAATCACCATAACTTGAGCTACGGAGCTCCGATTGACGAGCCGTTTGCGGCCACGCGTCGCTCTTCTCATCCTCTACAATTTTATCTAAGTTTTGTGGTGAGTATTTCATTCATCTCTGCCCAGTTTTCGAAATTCCCCACTGTTACACGTTTTTGGGAAGTTAGTGTTGAAATCTTGTGATTTTGGGTGTTTAGGGATACTCCAACATAGATTCTAAGTGGGTTCTATCCCTACTTCATATGGGCTGAGGTAAGAAGTGCTCAAACCCTTGTGATTTATCATCTTTATGAGCCCTAGGTTGATGTATGTATGTGATATTGGTTATACATTTTTATGAGCCTTAGGTTGATGTATGTATGTGAAATTGGTTTTGTTAGTGTATTTGGTGATTTTGATGCACAATTGGGAGGTTGGTATTGCTTGTGGAGCTTTGGTGAGGCTTGGAGCTAAGGCTTGGTGAAGACTTCCATAGAAGAGGCTCAATTGATTTGGCTACAAGAGGTACAGTTTAAGTTTCATTTAAGTACCGTGTGGTGTGATGAGAATTCATAGGCTAGATGCCCCTAGGATTAAGTTTGGATTATGTAAATGGTTGGTGCTAATATGCATAGTGGTATGTAATGTGAATTAATGATTGGGTTGAGAATTGTGTGGCCTTGTATGCTTGGTGTATTGAAAATTTGATGTATTGGGTAATGAGTATTGATTTGTGGTTTATGCATTTAAATTGTGAAATTGGGC
>NC_029780.3:101364130-101364962 GCF_000817695.3 Arachis duranensis
TTAATGTATGAGTTGAGGAGGCTTGATGTTGATCTTGGTATATTTTGATTGATTTCAAAAAGGGTTAAAAATTGGCATGTTTTGGTTGATTTTGAAAAGAGTTGAAAATGACTTGTTTTGAAAATGGCACTTTGTGGTTTTGTATGAAAAACATGATTTTTGGGCATACTTTGATGGGACATAACTTGGACTACGGATCTCTGTTTTGTGCCAAATCTGTTTAGAAATGAAATTGGATCCGGGATGTCCATGTCGTTCGAAGAACGGGTGAAAAACGATTTAAAATGAGAGAGTTATGTCCGTCGGAAGATTGGGGGTTGAATCTGTGAATTCTGCAGCTTTTAACTTAGAAAATTTTTTTAGCAGAATGACCCTCCACGCGTAGGCGCACTTGGCGCGTACGCGTCGTTCTTCGAGAAGGCACCATCCACGCGTGCGCGTGGTGTGCGCATGCGCGTCGATGCGCTGCACCCATTGCCCAGCCATTTTCCCGAGAGTTGTGCCAGAGTTGTGCTAGTCTTGTGCCTGGGGCGCAAGTGTACCCACGCGTACGCGTGGCTGACGCGTACGCGTCGTTATCTATTTTTTTTAATCCGCGCGTCCGCGTGAATGGCACGTATGCGCCGATGAGTTTTGTGGCCATCCACGCGTGCGCGTGGAATACGCGTACGCGTGGCCCTGTTTTCATCCCAAAGTTGATTTTTGAGTATTAAAAACCAAATCTCATACTTCTAAGCCTCCGATCTCACCACTTATATCTTAAATCGTTATGATATGCCTAGCTATGAGGGAAGGAGTTAGGGGATGTGGTAACTTGCGAGTGAAGCAAGGG
>NC_029780.3:101366210-101367081 GCF_000817695.3 Arachis duranensis
CAGATGCCTATTTATGGATTAGTGAGAATCTAGGCTGGATACTTGGTGAAAAGGAGTTTAGGATGCTTAGTGAGTTTTTATTGCAGTGCATTGTATTTATTTGGCACTTTTACCGTACTGGGAACCCATGGGCCCGGGGTTCTCATTCCGTATGTATCTCTTGTTTTTCAGATACAGGTCCAGGTGCTCAGAAGTGAGCTGTGGTTCGTCTGAGAGCCGGCGAAGATCTTTATTTTCTCCACTTTGTGTTTTGCTTAGAATCTCTCCACCTTTGTTTTGAAGATATTATATTATGTGTTGAACTCTTTTGGGACTTGCCTATAGAGGCTCTTATGTTTCCTTTGGGAGAGATTAGGATGTACTGTTGTCAGTTACTTTCATACTGTACCCTAGCCGGCCTAAACTTTGCGGGTCGCGACTAGTGGCTATTTACTTATATTATATATATCTATCTGTTATCTATCTCTTAATCTCCTTTATGCCTTGTCCATATATCGCATTCGGCTTCACGTTTTATCTTTTCGTTGTCGAAACGTGAGTGATACGTCTTCGCGATTTTATTTCTACTCTTTCAGGCTTCTCGATTAATACTCCTTTCGAAATTACCTATGTTTATATATTTAAAAATCCACCTGAGAGTCGTACCACCGTAATATCATTGACTTATGACTCGAGCATAAGGATTTGAATATTAGGGTGTTACATGTTACGAGTGAATATTGTTGCTCCTCTAATTCTTGTAAGTAGGAAATTGTGTATTTTATTCCTATCATTATTTTTATAAAAAAAATATTAATTTAGACCGATTCAAAATTTAATTTATTAGTTTTTTTTTACTAAACTGATTTGTCCAATCTAATTTTAATAAAAT
>NC_029780.3:101373329-101473224 GCF_000817695.3 Arachis duranensis
AAATACATACAATATTTTTATTATAAAAAATAACTACAATATTCTTATTATAAAAAATAATTAAAATATTTTTATTATATATATTAATTTTAAAAATTCTAAATCATAATTCTATGATGGTAGAAAAGTAAATGGTTAGAATTTAGAATTCTCAAAATTAATATATATAATAAAAGTATTTTGTCATTTTCTATAATAAGGGTATTGTAGTCATTTTTTATAAAAAAATATTAATTTAGACCAATTCAATATTTGATTCACTATTTTTTTTCGGTCAAATAAGGGGCAGAGCTACATAATGAGGGGTAATGCCCTAATTTTAATTTGTTACATATAAATTATATGTAAATTTCAGTTTAACCCCCTTAAAATTTTATTTTAGTCTTATTTTATTGTGTAAATATTTTTTTCTCTCCTCTAATATTTTATCTAACTTTTTCCTGGGTCAAATTAATTTGTTTGATCTAATTTTGAGCAAAATAACATGATTTAGTCGATTATATATATTAAATTTTTACTATTAAAACATATCTTAAAAAAAATATTTTTCACATTTTTATCTGGGTGGCTTCAAAAAAAATTCACTCTTCAGATATAGAATCAAGATAATTAAAATATTGATTTATCTCTTAAAATTCACTTGATACTTTTGTCACAATTATTTCATTCTATATTCTTTCAAATGAATTATCCAAAAGATCTCCAAGTACGTTCAACTTTAATGTAACAACATTTATTTATTATGGATACATTTTGATATATAATAATTAATAAAATTCATTTATAATTTTATGCTATATTTTTTGTATTCTCATTTTTAATCATTTTTTTTCTATTTTTTCTAATTATCTCCAAACGCAAACAACTAAAAAAAATTTTAAAATTATGTTATATAGTATCAATAAATAAATAGATAATTTGACCCTTAAATAATACAACATTTTTAAATTTCTATAATATAATTAGTTTAGCTTCCTAAGTATAGCACTTCTCTTAATCTAGTAAGATAATCGAGATAACACTATAAAAAAAACGTGTTTTTCGATGTCAAAAATCGACGGCTATTTCTGCCGTCGATAATTTTCGACGGCTTGCTATCGATATTACTAAAAAATAATTAAAAATAAAATATTAAAATCAATAGTCTAGTTGTCGATATTTTTATAATATCGTCGTATTATCAACGTACCAGAAGTCAAAAATAAAATTGACGAATATGGCGTTTATTTTTTTATTTAAAATATCGATAACTTTGCCGTCAATAAATTTGAACGGTCTAGATTACTTTCTAAAATGAAATGGACGGTATAAATTTAATCTATAAAATAGACGTTATATTTGTTATTTTTTTAGACTAAAATCGACGAATATGGCGTCGACTTTATTATTTAAAATATCGACAATTTTGCCGTCGATAAATTTGAACGGTCTTGATTGCTTTCTAAAATGGAGTGAACGGTATAAATTTAATCTATAAAATAAACGCTATATGTGTTATTTTTTTTTAAATTAAAATCGATAAGTATGCCGTCAATTTTTATCACTAAAGTAAAAAGTAAAAACTCATCTTCTCGCGTCCACTCTCCTAAATTGTTCAGAAATGCAAACTCTTCCAAATTGTTCAGAAACGCAAACCACCACCACCGCCTCCTTCTCCCTCTGCCGAAGCTTCCAAGGCAGGTTGTGCCCTCGCCGATGTAACTGCAGGTTCTGGTCCCTCTGGAACCCTTTCTTGCATATCTCGCATACGAAACGGTTCTTTGCCATCAGCGACTTTGGTGATAGAGCTATTACTTCTACCTCTGGATCTGCATGCTTTAATTCATCAAGCTAGGTATTCTTTAATTTCTTGCCTGGTCTTGTTGGTTGACTTCGCTTTCTCTTCACTGCTACTGGAATTGAATTAGGGTTTTGGTAACTGGAAGGAGCTGCTGCTGATGAAGACATCATCATGATTGATGAAATATGCTATTTATTGCTTGTTTTGAATAAGCTAAGCATGAGATGCATGATACTAGTTAATTATATGCATATTTTTATTAGCCCTATATTTTCCCCTTCATCATGAAACCGAAATTTATAAATTGTAAGATGTCATTATGCTTGATTTACATGCCTTGAAATGATCCTAGGAAAGTTGATCAACAAAATTATGTGAAATAAGTGGCTTGTTCAAGGCTGGTTCATAAGAAATGGCTCTAATTATTAAACTCACATTGTGATTGTTAAACTGATTTTAAACTAATCTAATATATCATGGATATTTCTGAACTGAATGCACTTGAAATCAATAAGATTGAATTTCCCTGCCTTTCTATGTGTGAGATTGGAGATTTTCAATGTAATCATTTTTAGACTTGATTTGCTTATTGTTAACTCTTGTGTTTTGGCTTTAACCATTCTTCGGAAGATTGCAACAAAAAGTTTTCCCTTATCTTCTTAAGCTTTAGTAGGATTCAGGTAATTTAGAATTTAGATAGCAAGCCCTCTTGAATTAATTGTTTCTTCTCACATAAGGTGGCTATAGCATACATAATAAGAATGCTTTATCTTTATAGTAATACAAATGGGGAGCTCATATGCTGACGTGGCGCTCATACGTTGAGTCTGGGAGTTTATTTGCTTAGGTGTCGTCACTAGAAATTTTTAGATTTATATTTATAAATTATAAATTATTATTTGCTTAGATTGTTATTTTCAAATTTTAAATTATTTATTTGGATTATAATTTTTTAAATTTTAAATTTTTTTATTTAGGTTGTTATTTTTTAAATCTTAGATTGTTGTACTTAGATTGTTATTTTTTAAATTTTAAATTATTTTACTTAGGTTGTTGTTTTTTAAATTTTAACACTATTTTTTGAAAATGTGTTGATTCTTTTTAGCACTATTTTTTAAATTTTTGTAGATTTTTTTCTAAAATTGCAACTAGATACGTAAATTTAAATATATTTACGTTAATTTAGAATTTTAAAAATTGTTAATGTATTATTTACTTTATCTGCAAATTTAATTCAAATTTAAATTAAAGTCAATCAAATTTAAAAAATTTTAGCTATAAGTCAACTATAAAAGTATAAATTATGAGATATGTGTAGCACCACAATTCAAAGTATATCAAACCCTTTCTTTACATACATCCAAAATCTAAAATTTCTCTACTTATTCCAATGGATGGTATTCACAAAATCGCACAAATCAAACATACAATCGACAATTTGTGTGTATGTATACGAGTGATACGGTTATGAACACTACCAAGTTACAGTAATTCTTCATTGTCATACTCAATTGAGATGGTTTGGTTCGATAAAGACGTAAGTTTTCTACTAATATTTTTTTATTTTATTTTAAATTTATATTTTAAATTTGTTTGTTTATTCCCATCTAATTATTCTTTGATTTTTGTTTATCAATTATAGGGAGAAAAAATAAATACCTCGGTTAAGAGGGTTCTTGTGTCTCGATTCGTGACAAAGAGGCAAAACAAATTTTGGGAAAGAGCTGTGTAGAGATACTTGATACACTCCTATTAGTAAGTTCTAACCAATATGTATTTCTAAAAACATTAGTGAAGATATTTTTAATGTTAATTTTTATATTATTTATTATTAATATATTATGTAATACTCTGCAGAAAGGAGATCGATCGGATACACCTACACTTTTGCTCAACCTAATTGATAAGACATTCCTCTTCATTGTCGAAGTTTAAATATCTGATAATCCACATTTTTCACCCTTTTATAAAGTTAAGAAGATGTCTGATAATATGGACCTCATAAATAAATTCAAAAAGACTCACCCTATTCAAATTGTGAGTACAGTTATAAGTGTACTTTTTATTAAAAAGCAATTTATTTTTCTCTTCATTGGTCATTAGTAGTATCTAATTTATAAATAATAATTAATAACTAATTATAATTTTAGGATGTTGACTATACTGGTGGTTTACTTCCAACTTTAAAGGCTTCCTCAATCATTAAAGGGGAGAAAGTAGAAGGTGTTAAGGTATTTGTTCAAAAAATGAATTTTTTGTTTGTTTGTTTTCTCAAAGTTAGATCTTTATTTTATTAAAAAAATATTATTGAAATAAAATCAAAGGTGAGAAGGAAGTCTTTAATTTAACATAGTATTTTGTATAGAATTTGTTGCTTGAATTCTCCAATGAAGTTGCGGACAATGATGAATCCGAAGTGTTGGAAAGTGCTATTACACCAACCAAGTGACTATCCTCGGAGTCGGAAGATTCAAAAGTGCAAGGAGATACCTCAACTTGCAATAAGATCAAGATTGAGAATGAAACTTGAGAATTTGGATGCACATGTTTTAGAATCCCTTTTAGAGTATATCTAATAGAATAATGCCAAGTATATGTTTGTTTTGGTGGAAACATTATCTTTTCTTGTGTTGTTATTTTTCTTTTGGTTCTTTTGGATTTTTATGTTTGGAATTTAGAATTTTTTTTAATATAAATTGAAGTTATTTGGTTGTTACTTATGATTTTATTTTTAATTCGATTCACACCGTTGATATTCTGTTAATTTCTAATTTAGTATTTAATGTCATAAAGTTATAAATTTCTCATATGAATTATTGTTGATACAATCAAGTTAGTTATTGATTTTTAATGTGTACTTATTTTAAAAAGAAAATCTAATTATAATTTCTAATTAAAGTATTATGTTTAAAATTTAAAATTTAAATTCAAATAATTTTTTTTGAATTTTTAAATAAGCAATTGGGTTTGAGAATATTTTTTAAAATTTTATATAATTTATAAGCTACTATGCTAATTACAAAAGATTATATTAAATTAAATATAATTACCAGTCTTATTAAAATGTGAGGTTATAAAATTCGTACTAACTAATTAAAAAATTCTATTTAAAAATTTAAAATTTAAAATTCTAATACTAATTCCTAATTAAGTGACTTCTTAACCGTTTCGATTTTTAATTTTAATTTTTTTTTTACTTGCCACATTTATAAATTTTCTCTTTACTTAATTTACATTGTTATCTTTTAAATTGTTTCTGCACAATAGAAGTATTTTCATTTTTTTCTCTTTTTAAATATTTTTTTCTAAATTTACGTAATTTATAAGGTTATTAATTTTTAGATTGTATTTAATTTTATTTATTTTTATCGACAACTAATAGGATTGCCACTATTTATAACGAAACTAATAAAATTATTTTTAAATTAACAAACTCCTATATTTCTGATGAACAACAAACGTTTAATTAGAAAATTTTATTTAAAAATTTAAAATTTGTACTAGCTAATTAGTAAACTCTATTTAAAAATTTAAAATTTGAAATTCTAATACTAATTCCTAATTAAGTGACTTCTTAACCGTTGCAATTTTTAAATTTAATTTTTTTATTTGTTACATTTATAAATTTTCTCTTTACTCCATTTACATTGCTATTTTTTATATTGTCTCTGTACAACAATAGAGGTACTTTTATCTTTTTCTCTCTTTTTAATTATAAGCTATTCATTTTCAATTTTTTTATTTAAAGAAATAAAAAAAAGATTTTAACTATTAGTTGAATTTCATGAAACTTATATTTATTTGAAAAAAAGAAACTTTTGTGAAAAAATATATATTATTTTTCGTAAAATATATTTACGTAACTAAATAAATGAGAATGAAAAGAAATTAAAGCCGCCTTTTTAGAGATGCAGCGGAGTGAGGAGTGGGGAGGTTAAATTCAAACAGAATAGTTGGTGAAATGGTTGAAAAAAATACAGAGAAAATGAGAACTACATGGATATAAATATATAACAAAACATAATGATTGATTTAGAATTTTTGATGAAATAGGAATAAAGAAGAAGGAGCAAATGTGCGTGGTGGGTCATGGGTATTTTGGTCAAATAAAATTTCATAAAATACAATATTTTCTATACATTATTTAGCTATTAACAAGTAATAAATTATTAGTTTATATTGTCTTCGTAATATTTTACTAAATTTGTTTATAAAAAAATTATAGAAAATTCGAGTGATAGTTTCAATGGTGTGCATTTTGAATTGGTATTGTCGGACATTACAAATAGCAGCATCAATACAGGTTGATTTTTGGATGAATTTGTTTGAAACTTGCTTATGTGAATATGCGTTCACTTTATGTATTTTGATTTTTCTACCATTTATTCAATTATAAACTTTAATAGGAAATTTGTTCAAAACTACAGGTGATATTTATTATATGATAATTTTGTTAGCTGTTCAAAGAGGTTGCACAACATATGAGTCTATTAGGACAGTTAATGGAATTACATATTCTAGCTTCTAAGATGCTTGTTATTCCATGGGACTATTGTGCGATGATAGGGAATTCATTACAACTATTAATGAGGTAGATGAACTTGCATCTGGTCATCAATTGAGAAAATTATTTGTGATGCTACTGATATCTAATAGCATTAGCAACCCAGAGCGTGTTTGGAATGCAACTTGGACATTATTAGCTGATGGAATACTATATGAGAGGAGAAAAGCTTTGAAAAATAAGGTATTTTACTATGTTTTTTTTATATCAAGATTGTATTCTGTTATTATTTTTATTTTTATTAATAATATTAATAGTTTTATTTTGGAATTACTTATTAAATATTTCATAAAACCACCATGTGCTTTTGCTAGGACTAAACATGACTGAAAACGAATTGAAAAATCTCTGCCTTATTGAGATTGAGAAGATACTCATCAGCAATACGAGATCTTTAAAAGATTATCAATCAATGCCATATTCTAAGATGTCTGATGTTCGCCTTTTTCAGAATAAGCTAATAGAGGAAGAGTTAGCATATGAGACAAATGAGTTGACTCATACAAACTTATATATGGAACAAAAGATGATTCATGAGCAAAGGTTAGTATTCGATGAGATACTCAATGCTGTTATTACAGACTCTGGTGGTTTTTACTTTCTTTACGGGCATGGTGGGTGTGGTAAGACATTTATTTGGAATGGACTTTCTTCTACTATTCGTTCTAGAGGAAAGATTGTTTTAAATGTCGCATCCAGTGGAATTGCATCTTTACTCCTACTTGGTGGCAGAACGGCTCATTCTAGATTTTCAATACCCATTACAATTACTGATGAATCTACTTGCAATATCAAGCATGGCAGTTTGAAGGCTGAGCTTCTCATCCAAAGTAGCTTAATAATTTGGGATGAAGCTCCAATGCTCAATAAAATGTGCTTTAAAGCACTTGATCGGACGCTCAGGGATCTTATGTCAGTTACCGATCAACATAAGACACATCAACCATTTGGTGGTAAGGTTGTTGTTCTAGGAGGTAATTTTATACGGATACTTCCGGTGATTCCGAAAAGGGAGTAGACACGATATATTGACATCAGCTATTAACTCATCCCAACTGTGGTCGTTTTGTAAGGTTCTGAAATTGCATACGAACATGAGGCTTCTAATGTCTTCTTTAGATCAAGATGAAGGTGAAATGAAGAGATTTGCGAATTGGATACTTGATGTTGGAAATGGAAATATTGGTTCTGTTGTTGGTGATGAATCAGAAATTGAAATTCCAGATGATTTATTGATTACAACTACTGATGATCCTCTCTTTCATTTGGTAGATTTTGCATATCCAAATTTGTTGCAAAATATGTCAGATTACAGGTATTTTCAGAGTAGGGCAATTCTTGCACCCACGCTTGAGAGTGTCGAGAAGGTAAACGATTTTGTCTTGACAATCTTTTCAGGGATAGAAAAGATTAATAGTTAATGAACTTCAGGTTTATGCAACGGGACAATATTAATAGTTAATGAACTTGGCAGCAACGTAATTGGAGCGACGGTAGTGACCGATAGAAATATTGGAGATAAAGTGTACATTCCAAGAATGAACTTGATTCCTTCAAATTCAGGGTTGTCATTTAAGTTTCAACGGAGACAATTTTTATTAACAGTATGCTTTGCAATGACCATTAACAAGAGTCAGGGTCAATCATTATCACATGTAGGACTTTACTTGCCAAAATCAGTGTTCACCCATGGACAACTTTATGTTGCTTTGTCAATAGTTAAGAGTCGCAGTGGCCTCAGGGTTTTAATTCTAGATGAAGACGGCAATCCAAAGTCATCAACAACAAATGTCGTGTTCAAAGAAGTTTTTAATAATATTTAAGTAAGAATAATATTATTTTCATTTTAATAGCATGTTATGATTTACACTTTTGTATAAATATTTACTATAGATATAACAAATTTATCTATAACTCTATTTTCTTATTTGAGATGAAATGTGTAACAAGGAGCACAACATTATATGCCAATTGCTTTTCTAATGAAGTTAGTAAGATACTAGGTTGTCGATAAATTTTTATTAGCCTTTTGATATAAAATTTAGTGTAAAATTGACATGCTATTATTATAGTTATATATGTTCTTATTTTTTTCATGTCTCCCTCCTTATGGTTCAAGAATATTATAGACTTTAAACTCTTCTATTTGCCTTTTACTTTGAATAAAGATAAAATAACATATTCAGTACGTTTATTATATAATGACGATAATCGTGTTATACTAAACTCAAAAAATTTATAATTATAAAATATTATTTTTAATTTAACATGTCAAATTTAAATATAAGCCCGTGCATCGCACGGGTTTAATACTAGTTTATTACAATTATAGATGTTAATATTATTTCTGATGCTCCTTTGCAGAAAGCTCTGACCCCTCCATTAGGAAGACTGCAAAAGGATGCTCATTACTTCCTCAGGTATCAACTTCTCTGCACTCTCAGTACCTTTGTAACCATTCTACAGTTTTTTCTGAATTTTTAATAAAGTCACTCAAGATAATTAAACTCATATATATAGCAGAGGAACATTTATCTTAATTAAAGTGTCAACATAATTATTATTTTGACATTAACATATGCTACACAATCTCTTATGAACATCTAACACCAACTTTTTGTTTATTTGCCGGGCTTTATTACTTAACGAGTTTCTCTTTCTCTCTGTAATCTTCTTTCTTCCTGTTCCGTGGGTTTTCTTCTTCATAGGTCGTTAGTCTTGAAGACTAGAGGGGGGCTTCAGTGATTCCCAGATCTAGAAACTTATTCTCTTTTGAATTATGGTCGCTTAGGGTAATATTTTCAATCTGATTCTACTTTCATCGACATATTTCCATTAATTCCATCTTCAACTTTATTTTTGTAATTCGTTTGCTACGTGATAATTGGATTGCTGGTTTTCTGTGCTGTTAAGGCTTTCTTATTGTTTCTCGTGTGAAGGTTTCTTCTTATTTGTTTTTCTGAGCTGTTACCAGCTGATTTCACATATCCTTTGCTAAGTTTTGTTTTTTTACAGAATATTTGAACTTGTCTTTGGTAGGTGATGTTACTTTGCAATTGGTTTGTTGGGTTTTGATCATTCAGATTGTGGTTTTTGAGCTAGGGGACCATTTTTGATACCGTTGTTGTTTACTAATCAGTCTTATTCTCCATATTCTTATGTTCTTAGTTGATGAATTTGCTAGACTTTGTTCTAGAAGTTTTAGTATTTTCTTTGTGTGTCTTGCTCATTAATCATTAAGTTTAATGATTGAATTTCTGGAATAAGTAATTAGTCCTTGATGTAATTGATTAATAATTTTCTCTCTTTATGTTGGTAATATGGAGGAAACTTGTTTATTCTTTTAATGATTTACGTTACTTCTTTTTGGTTCAGTTGTTTCTTTTCCCTATTTAATAGCTTAGTTCTAAGGTTCTAAGATTCCAAGCGATGTGTTGTTTTTGTGATTTTGTTATCTTGGATCTACTGCTTTGTTACATGGAAGCTGCAAATTTTTCTTACCTGTTGCTGTATCTCTTGTTTTGATATACTTCTAACATCTTCTTTATGAGCACCATTTATTACTACATACATACATGCTGGTTGTATAACTATCTTATATTACGATATCTTGAATAAGTAGCTGAAGCCATGTAGTAGTGTGTTCTGTGTTGGTTATACTAAGCTTGTTTTCATTCGCTGCAAGAGGACTACTCTCTTCTATTGATTTCCTAGCCTGTGGCTTGATATAACTCGTGCTCAAATTTCATGCAGGTGGTCTTTAGCATTCCTTTATATATTTCAAAAGCGAATTGAAAGCTTTGAAAGTAAAATCATATATTGGAAGGATTTTATTATTGCTTTGAAACACGATACAAACAATGCATGAATGAATCTTTCACCAATTAAATTGGCAAAGGTCAGAGAAATCTTCACGGTGTTTTCAGTTTCCTTATCTTTTTGTTTTGTTTTTGTTTGAAGCATTAGTTAATTTCAAGTTCCCTCTTTCTTTTTGGTCTGTTTCAAGGCAAAGATATATTTGACATTTGTCTTCTTAAAAGAATTAAGGTCCTATTTTAATGACATGAAAAAACTTTCCTTGTCTATAATCTGATCCTATCCTCTTGTTTTTAGTTCTTGTCATAATTCATTCCTGGTTTTTATACATCAAGATGCTTTTATTTCATACTTGCTTGTTACTATTGGTCGTTTCTGTTTTCACATTTTCTTAACAAATCAATATAGTCAACTCATTGTGTAAGAATGGACTCATGATTGATGTGAGGGGTAAAAACTTGACTTTTAGTTTTACTTTAGATCATATAAATAGACGCATAGTTAGGGTGGTGAAAGGGCTATCCAAGTCTCACTGGGTTATTAAAAGAATAACTATCTCCTCCTTAGCCATTAATTCTCAAAGACTTATGTCTTCCTTCTTTGTCAGGGTTGATGAAGCTTAATGATTTGTCCAGAAGGAGCACGCTAAGCTCCAAAGAACTCGTGACATCAGTACTAGCCAATCTTATCAAAGGTTTCTTTCCAAGAAACGTTATAAGATACTTTTGGCAGAATTAGCTTCATTGAAAGAATTTGTGAACTTTATCCTGTATATTGGAAAATGGATAGATCAGATACATCTGGGTTTGTTAGTGGCGGAGGCTGTATGCTGATATATCTTTTCCCAGTGATAAACTTCTAAAGGTATGTCGATTTTCTAGTAGCTATGCGGTGACCTGCTTTGCTACCTCAACCTTCTATTAGCTGTATTACACGACATCTGGATAATGGATTTAAACAAGAAAGCTGCACAATCTCCTTATGATGCTGAACTTAGGAAAAATGATAACTTCGGTGATACTACATTATGCTTGAATGTCATTGGATTTGGAGAAACCATGACTAATTATAGATGTACAAAGAGCAATCTTGGGCCCAATCCCAATGGCATATGATGATGACTACAACAATTTGGGGTTTAATAAGAAGAAAAATTGTTGAGTGAACAAGTGTTTTTATATTCAAGTTTTTAGAAGACTTTATGTATTGTTTTTAGTGTTGAAGTGTCTATATATATTTTTTTGGTAGGGTTGACATAATCATAAGTATTATCAAAGTTCTAGTGGCATCCATTTACACTTCTTAGACGATTATTTAGATGAGTATGAGTAGGTTATTTAATTACTTTACTTTGAATATTTTGTATTATTAGCGGATTGCAATTTAAACGAATGTAAGTCTAAGTTTAGTTATTTATTTTGTCTTGAGTCTTTATGTTAGAGGGTTTTTTATTATTTTGATAAGTTTATAAACTCATTATCTAATATTTAGTATAAATTTTATTTTTATATTTAAAAGTTTATTTGTCTTGTTATCTAATATTTTGTATAAATTTTATTTTTATATTTAAAAATTTATTTGTATTAACGGTTTACTATTTTTCAAATAGAAAAAAAATAAAACATATAACTATTAAAATCGACGGCAAAGTTGTCGCTTTTAAAATTTAAAATAGACAAATCTAAACAATTAAATCGACGGCAACTGTATCGATTTTATTCAATCACATATCGACGGCGTTGTCGTCGATTTTATTAAACATATTATAGATAAAAGTGTTGTTGATTTTATTGAGTTAAGTATCGACATAAAGGCTGTCGATTTTATTGAATCAATTATCGACAAAAAAGACGTCGATTTTAAATAATAATATTGACAACAATGTTGTCGATTTTATTAAGAATGTAAAATTCTCACACCCATATTACAGACGGAAAGAACGTCGATTTTATTAAATTATTATCGACGGCCATGAAAGCCGTCAATTTTATTAGCATTTTGAAAAATCGACAAGCTTTATAGTGACCAACTGCGCCGTCTATTTTGCCGTCGAATTTTAATATTATCAACGACTAAGCCGTCGATTTGGCCGTTGATTTTAATGATGTTCCTTATAGTGTAAAAAAATCATAATCACCTTTTAAAAAAATACTTTTGATATATTTTTGTCATTTATAGAATTTAGATTCACCATAATTTATTATATGAACCAAATAACTATCTATCTACCCCAAAAAAATAATAATAATAACTATCTATCTTGACTGATGTTGGTTAATACTATAATTATTAACTATAGCAAAAACATAAAAAACTAATATTAAAATTTAAATCTATTAAACTATTACAATATCCAAACACTCATTTTATGTCTAGCTACTATTAAACTATTAATTAATTTTGCTTTTAGTTTTTATAAAAATATTTTTTAGTCCAATTTTCAATACAACAACAACAACAATAGAAAAGTCTTATCTTAGGTGAGATTGGCTACATGAATCAAACAATGCCATTGAGCTCTATCATATATCATGTCTACAGAGAGACCGTTTATATGTAGATCTCGTTTGACCATCTCATGGATGGTCTTTTTAGGTCTTCCTCTACCTTTCACCCCTTGTCCATCTTCCATCTCATCCACTCTCTTGATTGGGTGCTCTATCGGTCTTCTTCTCACATGTCCAAACCACCTGAGACACGATTCTACCATCTTTTCCACAATGGGTGCTACTCCAACTCTCTCCCTTATATCTTCATTCCTTGTTTTATCCAATCGCATATGACCACTCATCCATCTCAATATCTTCATCTCTGCCGTACTTAGCTTATGTGCGTGCTCCCTTTTGACCGCCCAACACTCTGTACCATAAAGCATAGCCGATCTTATAGCAGTGCGATAGAATTTACCTTTAAGTTTTAAAGGCACTTTTTTGTCACATAAAAAATCAGATGCACTCCGCCATTTTGACCAACCTGCTTGGATCCTGTGATTTACATCCTGTTTAATCTCTCCAATATCTTGTATGATGCACCCAAGATACTTAAAAATTTTGACTTTTCATAGGATATTTTCTTCAATCTTCTCCTCTATATTAGGGATTTTCCTTTGCAGACTGAACTTACATTCCATATATTCCGTCTTGCTATGGCTTATGCGCAAACCATACACTTCCAGAGCTTCTCTCCATAAGTCTAACTTCTTATTTAGGTCTTCCCTTGACTCTCTCATAAGGACGATATCATCGGCAAAAAGCATGCACCATGGCACAAGCCCTTGGATGTGTTCTGTGAGTACTTTCAAGACTAATTTGAAAAGGTATGGACTTAAGGAAGATCCCTGGTGTAATCCTATACCAATAGAAAATTCTTCTGTCACACCACCCTGAGTCTTCACACTTGTTGTGGCCCCATCATACATGTCTTTAATTGCACGAATATATGTGATTCTTACTCTCTTCTTTTCTAAAACCTTCCATAAGATCTCCCTTGGCACCCTATCGTATGATTTTTCTAAATTAATAAACACCATATGTTGATTCTTTTTATTTTTATTATACCTCTCCATCATCCTTCTTAACAAGTATATTGCTTCGGTGGTGGATCTGCTTGGCCTAAAACCAAATTGGTTCTCTGTTACTTGTGTCTCTTTTCTCAACCTCTATTCTATCACCCTTTCTCATAACTTCATGATATGACTCATGAGCTTGATCCCTCTATAGTTTCTGCAACTTTGTATATCTCCCTTATTCTTGTAGATAGGTACCAAGACGCTCTTTCTTCACTCATCAGGCACCTTCTTTGACCTTAAAATCTCATTAAAAAGTTTGGTTAACCAATTGATACCTTTTTCTCCAAGGCCCTTCCAGACTTCAATCGGATATTATCAGGTCCTACTTCCCTGCCATTTTTCATCTACTTTAGAGCCTCTTTTATCTCAAAGTCTCAAATCCTTTGATAGTAGTCAAAGTTTTGATCTTCTTCCCTTGTGCATAATCGACCAAGGGTCAAAAGAGTCTTATGCCCTTCATTAAATAACTCGTAGAAGTAGCTCTTCCACCTTTCATTAATTTTCTCCTCTTGAGCCAACACCTCTCCGTCTTTATCCTTTATGCACTTAACCTGATCCAAATCTCCCGTTCTCATTTCACGACTCTTTGCGATTCTATATATACATTTTTCTCGTTCTTTCGTACCTAAAGACTGGTAGATACCCTCATATACTCTTGTTCTTGGTTCACTAACAATCACTTTTGTCTCTTTCTTAGCAGCCTTATATTTTTTTCCAATTATCTGTATTGCAGCAGAAAGACCACTCTTTAAAGCACTTCCTTTTTACCTTTATCTTTTCTTGTACACTCGCATTCTACCACCAGGATTCCTTATCTCTTAGTCCTATCCCTTTAGATTCACTAAAACTTTCTTTTACTGTTCTTCTGATAACTTCTGCCATCTTCCTCTACATCTCCTCCACGCTTCTATTCCCATCCCGATTTGCCTCTTCTCCTACCCGTCTTAGAAAGCTTCTTTGTTCCTCACCTTTCATCTGCCACCACCTCGTCCTTGGGTTCTTCGTATGATGTCTTTTCCTCAACTTTTTCTCAACGCAAAAATTGATAAACCACTATTTTATGGTATATTTGGATTGAATTAAGTGGATTTTGTCAACTATTCTCACACATATTCATATAAATTGCATGGTTTTGTGAATCCTTCTTAATTTGTGCTTAAGAGTGAAAATATGCTTCCTAGGCCTTAAAATGCTAATTTTTTATTCTCTCTTTTTACCATTCGATGTCGTGATGTGTTTGTTAAGTGATTCCAAGGTTTATATGGCAGGAATGACTTAGAGGATAGAAAAAGAGCATGCAAAAATGAAAGGAACACAAAGAGTTAAAGAGTGAAGAAGATGGTCCCGACGCGTACGCATGGCTGACCCATACGCGTGACCAGGTGCAGTAGATGAATGGCATGTACGCATGGCCAGTGCATCATCCAAGCGACACGTACGCATGATTGGCACGTACACGTGACGAGTGGCACCTGGCTCACTAAAGGAAAAACGCTGGAGGACGATTTCTGAGCTGATTTTTGGCCTAGTTTTGAGCCCAAACTGAAGATAAGAGGCTGGGAATTTAGGAGAATGGAGGACACACTTCACACTTCATACATCCAATTAGTTTTCGTTTAAGTTTGAATTCTAGAGAGAGAAACTCTCACTTCTCTCTAAGTTTTAGTGTTCTCAATTCAATTTCACTTGAATGCTTTGGTTAGATCTTTGTTAATTCCAATTTTAGATTGCTTTAATTTGTTGTTTCCATTCTCCAATTTCATCTAGTGTTCTTGTTATTCTAGTTATTTTGGATCTTGTTGAGATTAATTTCTATTAATACATTGAGGAATTTCATGTTCATTGTTGTTATTTGCTTTGTTATTGTTACTTGTATGTAGTGGATAGCTTTAATTTGAATTGTTTCCTCAATTTTATAATGTCTTTTTGTTCTTGCTCACCAAGTGTTTGAAAAAATGTCATTTATGGCTATGGAGTAGATTTCTACTCTTGTCTTGGGGGTTGAGCAATTGGAAATTGGAGACTCTGGAATTGTCAAAGTCTTTTGTTGATTGATAATTGGAAGTTGCTAGTTGACTTGAATGCCACCAAAGCTAGTCTTTCATTAGAATTTGACTAGGATATGTGGATAAGAGTCAGTTGCACCCATTTGACTTTCCTTCATAGTTAGAGGTTAACTAAGTGGGGCAATAGACAATTCTTGTCACAATTGATGATGATAATGAGGATAAGAATTCCAATTCTCACCCTAGCTAAGGTTTTTACATGTATTGATTGTTATTCACCCTTATTAGCTTAATCTTTTAGCTTCTTTTTTTGATTGTTAGTTGTCATTGCCTTAATTTCTAGTTGTTTACTTTTCTTGCACTCAATGATGAGCGGATAATTTATACGCTTTTTGGCATTGTTTTTAGGTAGTTTTTAGTAGGATCTAGCTACTTTTAGGGATGTTTTTATTAGTTTTTATGCAAAATTCACATTTCTGGACTTTACTATGAGTTTGTGTATTTTTCTGTGATTTCAGGTATTTTCTGGCTGAAGTTGAGGGACCTGAGCAAAAATCTAATAGGAGGCTGAAAAAGAACTACAGATGCTGTTGGATTCTGACCTTCCTACACTCGAAATAGATTTTCTGGAGCTACAAAACTTCAAATGGCGTGCTCTTAATTGCATTGGAAAGTAGGCATTCAGGGCTTTCCAGCAATATATAATAGTCCATACTTTATTCGAGTTAGAATGATGCAAACTGGCGTTCAACGCCAATTCCATGCTGCATTCTGGAGTAAAACACCAGAAACACGTCACAAACCAGAGTTAAACGCCAAAAACACATTACAACTTGGCGTTTAACTCCAAGAGAAGCCTCTGCATGTGTAAAGCTCAAGCTCAACCCAAGCACACACCAAAGTGGGCCCCGGAAGCGGATTTCTGCACTAAGACTTATTTATGTAAATCCTAGTAACTAGTCTAGTATAAATAGGACTTTTTACTATTGTATTTTCGTCTTTGGACAAGCTTTTGGAACATATTTGATTATTGTTAGTCCTTAGACATTAAGGGCTGGCCTTACGGCCATGCCTGGACCTTTATCACTTATATATTTTCAACGGTGGAGTTTCTACACACCATAGATTAAGGTGTGGAGCTCTGCTGTTCCTCGAGTATTAATGCAATTACTACTGTTTTCTATTCAATTCATGCTTATTTTCATTCTAAGATATTCATTCGCACTTCAACCTGATGAATGTGATGATCCGTGACACTCATCACTATTCTCACTTTTGAACGCGTGCCTGACAAACACTTCCGTTCTACCTGCGAAAGCTAGAGTGTGTATCTCTTGGATTCCTGACCCACGACGCATGGTTGCCTCGCCTGACAACCGAGCCTCCCATTCCGTGAGATCAGAGTCTTCGTGGTATAAGCTAGAATCCATTGGCAGCATTCTTGAGATCCGAAAAGTCTAAACCTTGTCTGTGGTATTCCGAGTAGGATCTGGGATGGGATGACTGTGACGAGCTTCAAACTTGCGAGTGTGGGCATAATGACAGACGCAAAAGGATCAATGGATCCTATTCCGACATGATCGAGAACCGACAGATGATTAGCCATGCTGTGACAGCGCATTTGGACCATTTTCACTGAGAGGACGGGAAGTAGCCATTGACAATGGTGACACCCAACATACAGCTTGCCATAGAAAGGAGTAAGAATGATTGGATAAAAGCAGAGGAAAAGCAGAGATTCAGAAGGAACACAATATCCTCATGCGCTTATCTGGAATTCCCACTAATGAGTTAGATAAGTATATATATCTCTATTTTATGCTTTATTTATCTTTATATTCAAAAACCATTATAACCATTAGAATCCGCCTGACTGAGATTTACAAGATGACCATAGCTTGCTTTAAGTCGACAATCTCCGTGGGATCAACCCTTACTCACGTAAGGTTTATTACTTGGATGACCCAGTGCACTTGCTGGTTAGTTGTGCGAAGTTGTGAAGAAGAGTGATATTACAATTATGCATACCAAGTTGTTGGCGCCATTGAGATCACAATTTGGTGCACCACTCAACTCCAAAAATCTCAAGGAAACTCCTAACCAATGATGCACATCTTATGGCAACTCCTAGGAAAAGACGACCCGAGATTCTACTCCCGATTATTGATTTTATTGTTGTGACACACTTTCTAACTTTGACTTGGGGATATTTCGTCAGTTGGGACTATACTTTGCGATGTTGAATTAGAAAATCTCTTTGTTAATTCCTAACCGACACTTATCCACGCATAAAAAATCCATGACAAGCATCCTATGTTGTGTTCTTAAACTCTCTCCCAGGATAAGTTTACAATTAATGCAAAGTTTTTGGTCGACTCTCCTCAACAAGAAGAAGTCGATTTGAGAGCTTGTCATGCCACTCTTATAGGTTATAAGATGTTCGTCTCTCTTTTTAAAACATGTATTTGCAATGAGAAGATCAAAAGTTGAGGAAAAGTCCAAAATAGTTTTACCTTCAGCATTGATCACCTCAAAACCATGGCCTCCGTGAATACTTCCATACCCAGACACTTCTCTTCCATCATGGCCATTTAAATCTCCTCCTAAGAAAATCTTATCTCCCGAATGTATGTCTTAGACCAAACTCTCTAGATCCTCCTAAAACCTTATCTTGTGTTGTTCGTCCGAATCCACTTGCGGTGCATAGGCACTAATCACATGAAAAGTACCTCCCTCAGCTTCAACACAAGTTTGTAGAGATGATCCGATCTCTCACCCTCTTGACATCCACTACATCCTTCTTCCTATTCTTGTGTTACTACAAGGTTTTGCTCATTTGTGGCGGTTTTTTTCTTGTTTGTGGAGGTTTCAAATCCCCACAAAAAAGATCGTGACAGTTTCAAAAACCTCCAAAATTTGAGGTGCCACGAGCTCCTTTATGGCAGTTTTTCACAACTCCCATAATTTCATTCAGTGACGGTTTTCTATACCCTTTTGTGGGGGTTATGTGCTAGTGTTTTGTGACAATTCTTGGTTAATCATTGTGGTGGTTTAGAACCCGCATGAAATAAATTTTTAATTAAAAAAAAAGACACATTCATGTGGGGTTTCAACCTCCACAAACATGTCAATATTATTCTTAAATAATTAATCTAGATACTAAAATTATATTATTATACTAATCAATTATCATTTAAAAGGAATCTTTAAATAAGACACATTAAAAATTTAGAAGAAAATTAAAATATTACCTATTTGAACAAAATTTAACACAAGAATAATTTAAAATATAAAACAAGACACTTGTGTCTATTAAGTATTAACCAACACATACATGAATATTGTGCATCTGTGTGAAATCCTATTTTATTCTTCCTAACACTAATTATAAATCCATATTATGCCATCTTCAATTAAATGATTGCTTACCTGATAAGAAGCAAATGGCAACATTGCCATTGGATCAAAGTTGGCATATATAGCTGCGGATACAATATAAAATAAAAGGCTTTGTAAATTTTGTAATTGTATACTTGTATCATTAAACAATAAAGATACCAATCAGCAAAATAAAATACTATCCAAGACTAGAAGCAATAACAACAACAATAAAACTCGCCCCACTAAATATAGTTGGCTATATGGATCAAATGATGCTAGTGTGATCTATTATGAATCATGTCTAAACACAACCTATTAACACTAGAAGTAAAGGACAAAAAAATTTAAGTCTATGTAGAATTAATGAATTATCCTCATATGACTTATCCGAATGTGAAAATCACACAATTCAAGTTTGTAAATACAAAAAGGTAAGGTGAAGAGTTTCCACATACCGTATAAAATAGTTCCAACAAATGTGTCTCAGCATCCGTTGTATCAATAATCTCTGATTCTAGAATCTTTTCAGCAGTCCCAATAGATAACCTTCCACACACGGATCCTATTCCTTCTGCAGTAAATCTTGTTATCGACTAGAAGGATTAACCGGAAAAAAAAGATCAATACAAGTAGTATTTACCAAGATTTAAAATAACTAGTAATAGCTCAACTAAATCAATAACTACTTCTAAAAGGTGGCAAACTTTCCTAATACATCACATCTCAAATTTTAAATGGATAAAAAGTTTCTAGTTTCGCTCAGTTATACTGAGGCTATGATTGTAGGCATGGTGCTATCATCTTTCGACTTTGATAGTGACTCCAAGTTGCTATCGATATCAATTTCTTCTAATAGGGGACTCTCTACAAAAAGAACTTTTGCAACTTACTTTCTATAAAGAAATCAAATTCACAAAAAGATGGTTATTCAACCAGATGCTATATTTTTTCTCCCTATTCTAGCATATGAATCCAATTTTCCAAGATCAAAACAAGAGCGTTACCTATTATCATCTCAAATATATTAGCATCATTATTAGCACTTCATTATTAGCATCTCAAATAAAGAAGACATGGTTACCTTTTTCAAAGATTCTTGAAGAATCTTTTGTAAAGAACCATCGTTCTTTTTGAGTACTTGAAAGCCTATATATTTCACAAAGCCAATAGATTTTTGGAGTGACTAAAAGTGATAATATCAGATGGTTGCCAATTACCAACTTACATTTTTAAAATCAGAGCGCGATTTAATAGGATCCACATATTTGCTACAAAAGAAAAATGAAGCACATTATCATCACAACAGCATGTAATACAAACTATACTAGATATCGTAAAAGAACATAAAATTGGAGAAAAGAACTTACTACATATAGTTTTCCTAACAAGAACTTCTCTCAATAATTTCTTTTTCGGTTTCAAGTTTTTCGTACGCTCTTCTCATCAATAACCTACAAGATTGCTAATTGTGTTAAAGAAACAAATTTAAACACAAAGCCGCCACTGTTAGAGCCACAGGAATTAAGATTTAACAGTAATCCTTCTTCATCAACCCAACCAAATAGTTAATTACCAATTATACCTAAATATGATACCTCATTTTAATTAGTCAAATTTACAATTCATAGTTAAGAACTTGACATTTAACATATTTATAATTCACAATCAGAACACACCAATCATGTACACCTAAACAAAACAGAGGATATTAGGCAATATTAGAAATCTTGGAATCATCATCATCAAGGAGCCACCAAATAAAATTGATTTGCTTTTACAGTGAGATTAGAACTAAACTATATAACTAGCAATTCCTTGTTATTTCCATGATTAAAGTTCAAATTCCCAAAGCCTAAAGGTTCCAAGAAAACATGAACCAGAATTGATGAAGCTATAGCCTGAATTCAGAATATATAAAGAAAAATAGTTATTAGTTCTACACTAATAGATATACTTTAGAAGCACAGCCATCTCCTTTAAACTTGTGTATTTGCTCTGTTTTTCATCTCTATTTGTGAGGGGTCATCAAGCATGTGCTTTTTAGAGTCTACACAAATCATATTCCTACAAAAACAAAGATTATTAAGTCAACTACATTTATTAAAATAAACATATGAACATATTTCAAATTTAATATAGACAAGTATAAAAAAAACCTACCAATACTGAAGGGCTTGCACAAAGGATTAGTAACAACTCTATCTTCTGTTACATAGGTCTGTATAAGAATTGCCAGAATTCAATTACTTCAGCAGTTACACATGACTTTTAAAACAACAAAACAGTAAAAATTATAAAATTATAAAAAAATTTATCATGTTTTCAACAAGATGTGGGACTTTTTTTTAATTAGCAGTTGATAAACCACTATTTTACGGTTTATCTTGTGCTTAATTGAGTGGATTTTATCAATCTTTCATACACTTATTCATACTAAATGCATGGGTTTACATTCTCCTTCCTGATTTTGTGCTATGATTGAAAACATGCTTCTTTGTCCTTATATTTGCTAATATTAATCCTCTCTTATTACCATTAGATGCCATGATATGTGTGTTAAGTGATTTCAGAGATTACAGGGTAGGAATGACTTAGAGGATGGAAAGGAAGCATGCAAAAGTGGAAGAAATACAAGAAGTTGAAGAAATTGCTAAGCTCTCCAGCCTGACCTCTTCGCACTCAAACGGTCATAAATTGAGCTACAAAGGTCCAAATGATGCGGTTCCACTTGCGTTGGAAAGCTAATGTCCGGGGCTTCGACTTGATATATAATTCGCCATAGTAGTCATACAGATAGGCGACGCGAATGCGCGCTCCACGCGGACGCGTCGCATCTGCGAATCTCACTCCACGCAAACGCGTGGATGACGCCTCCGCGTCACTTTGCCGCGACCTGTACGGACCAGATTTCACAATCAGCAATTTTTGGGCTGTTTCTGACCCAGTTTTCAGCCCAGAGAACACATATTAGAGGCTATAAAGTGGGAGAATGCATCCATTCATAATCATTCAATCATTACTCACAATTTTAGGTTTTATATGTAGTTTTGAGTGAGAGAGGTTCTCTCCTCTCTCTTAGGATTTAGGATTAGGATTTCTATTAGGATTAGGATTGTTTCTTCATACCAGGTTCAATAATTTATGTTCCTCTTCTACTTTTATTTACTCTGATGCTTTCATTTGTATCTGATTTGTGTTACCCAATTGGCTTATGATCTTTTCATGTTAGGATTGATTTTCTTATTTAATACACATCATTGAGATGTTTTCAGATATATGATTTTAATTTAGCTTTCTACATTCTTGGCTTTGGTTGACTAATTGGTAACTCTTGAGTTGTCAAACTCATTGTTGACTGAAAATTGGAATTCTTCAAGAATTAATTCGAGTTCCAATAACTCTAGCCTTTCCCAAGGAAAGACTAGGATCTGAGGAATCAAAATTAATTCATCACTTAACTTACCTTCATAGTTAGAGGTTAACAAAGTGGGAGAAAATCCAATTCTCATCACAATTGATAAGGATAACTAGGATAAGACTTCTAATTTCTCATATCTTGCCAAGAGTTTATTTTATAATTATTTATTATTTTACTTGTCATTTAACATACTTCTTTCTTACTTTCAAAACCCCCAATTTATAAGACTCATAACTAATACTAAGAACACCTCCCTGCAATTCCTTGAGAAGACGACCCGAGGTTTAAATACTTCGGTTATCAACTTATTAAGGGGTTTGTTAATTGTGACAACCAAAACATTTGTAAGAAAGGACTTTTGTTGATTTAGAGGCTATACTTGCAACGGGAATTTATTCTGAATTCTAGACCACGCAAAAGTTCTCTCTTCAAAAATGGCGCCGTTGCCGGAAAATTGCAACAATGTGCCTTATTATTGGTTATTGTAAATATTTTTATTTTACTTGTTTAATTGTTTCTTTCCCCCCCTTTTTTTATTTCTGATATCTACTATGAATTCTCACCACTCTCGCTTTGAGTTTTGTTCCAATTTTGTTGCAAGGAATGGAAGTTATAATAGGACTATGCATCACGGTCAAAGCAATCAAAGATGGATGGAGCCAAAAGGATCTGATCAACCCTTTAGGCAACAACACTGATGAGCGGATAATATATACGCTTTTTGGCATTGTTTTTAGGTAGTTTTTAGTAAGTTGAAGCTACTTTTAGGGATGTTTTCATTAGTTTTTATGTTAAATTCACATTTCTGGACTTTACTATGAGTTTGTGTGTTTTTCTGTGATTTCAGATAATTTCTGGCTGAAATTGAGGGACTTGAGCAAAACTCTGATAGGAGGCTGACAAAGGACTGCTGATGCTGTTGGAATCTGACCTCCCTGCACTCGAAATAGATTTTCTGGAGTTACAGAACTTCAAATGGCGCGCTCTCAACGGCTTTAGAAAGTAGACATCCAGAGCTTTCCAGCAATATATAATAGTCCATACTTTATTCGGGAATTGACGATGTAAACTGGCGCTCAACGCCAGTTTCATGTTGCTGTCTGGAGTAAAACGCCAGAAACACGTCACGACCCGGAGTTGAACGCCCAAAACACGTTACAACTTGGCGTTCAACTCCAAAAGAAGCCTCAACTCGTGGATAGATCAAGCTCAGCCCAAACATACACCAAGTGGGCCCCGAAAGTGGATTTATGCATCAAGACTTATTTCTGTATAACCCTAGTAACTAGTCTAGTAAAAATAGGACATTTTACTATTGTATTAGACATCTTTGGTCTCAGATTTAATCTATTATTCATCTTAGGAGACTAGTGATCACGTTTTGGGGGCTGGCCATTCCTCATCATCATTCTCACCTATGAACGCGCGTGATTGACAACCACTTCCGTTCTACCCTAGACCGGGCGCATATCTCTTGGATTCCTTAATTAGAATCTTCGTGGTATAAGCTAGAATTGATGGCGACATTCATGGGAATCCGGAAGGTCTAACCTTGTCTGTGGTATTCCGAGTAGGATTTCGGAATTGAATGACTGTGACGAGCTTCAAACTCTTGAAGGCTGGGCATTAGTGACAGACGCAAAAGAATCAAGGGATTCTACTCCAACCTGATTGAGAACCGACAGATGATTAGCCGTGCTGTGACAGAGCATTTGGACCTTTTTCACTGAGAGGATGGGATGTAGCCATTGACAACGGTGATGCCCTACATACAGCATACCATAGAAGGGAGTGATAAAAATGGATAAAAGCAGTAGGAAAGCAGAGATTCAGGAGGAGCACAGCATCTCCATACGCCTATCTGAAATCCCCATCATTGGATTACATGAGTAACTTTATCTTTAATTTATGTTTATTATTTATTAATTTTCGAAAATCCATAATCAGTTACTATCCGACTGACTGAGATTTACAAGATGACTATAGCTTGCTTCATACCAACAATCTCTGTGGGATCGACCCTTACTCACGTAAGGTTTATTACTTGGACGATCCAATACACTTGCTGGTTAGTTAAACGAAGTTGTGACCACACATAGTAAAGAGCTATTATCTCGAATTAAATTTCATACAAGTACAAAGAGTACGAATCACAATTTTGTCCACCAAACACCCTCCTAGATATCATGGACAAAGACCATTCTACAATGCATACCCAACTAATAGATTTGGTGGACCCCCTTGTAGCTACCAACAAGCCCCACCCTACGCTCAGAGACCATCCTCTCAACATAACTTCGAACCACCACACTCACAAGCTTCTTTTCATCATTCACTACCACATGATCCTTATCCACCCCAATGCCAATCTAATTACTCCCAAGAACCACCACTCCTCTATACACCATGTCCATATCCATCAAGCCAAGAATCACAGGTTCGCCTCGAAGAATCAGTAAACCAATTCAATGCAACCCTTCATCAACTGGAGCAAGCAATAAATCAATTATCTTCCAGACATTCAGCCCCTCAACAGACTCCCATGGCTTCATGTGGAGAATCTAATGAAGAACGCAGCACAAAGAAGACACTAGAAACTCCAGTGGACAGCATAGAGCATAACTTCGTACTAGAACAAGTAGAGGACGCTGTCATTGTAGAAGAAGAAGAGTTGGTTGAAGATTTAGGAGATACCGAACCGCCACCTGAATCTAGAGTTGTGGAGAATTCCGTCAAGAACGCTACAATTGATGCTAAGGAGGATAGTGCACAACCCCCCAAAGCAGGTATCTTATGGGGAACTAGACGGAATTACCCAAGACACATGTTTCCTTGATGATGATGATCACAAGTCAAGTCCTCTTAATAATGAACTTGCATCCGCAAGTGAATTCTTTGAGACAGAAGAATCTTCCCCAAGTGAATATGAAGATGATGTTGAGGTCGACTTCTCTCAACCTCCTATTTATGACTCAAGTGATGAGGAAGATATCAATGACTTTGATCAAGACATGGTTGAAGTTGAAGAAATTTGCAAAGAAGTGGAGGAATTCACAGAAGACCACAAGGGAGTAGAGCTTGCAGAGCCATTAGAAACACCTATTCCAAGGCCATTACCACCCAACACAGACTTCAAGTGGGTAAAATCCTTAGCTTTTATCTTTACTTTTCCACTTGAATATGGTTTACTTGAAACAGATGGCCAGCTTAGAGCTCTTTGCGGCTTTAAGAGCAAAAGGGAAATGACTCGCACTCAGAGCTGGTATGCAAGATTCAATGAGGCTTCGCACTTCAATTTGAGGTGCAAGGATTGGTGTCAAGCTCAATTGAAAGGATCTCAGAAGCTGTTTGGTCACTGCAATGAGAATTCAGACTACTCACCACCCGGCTGGAAAAATGTAGATCAAGACAAAGACGGGTGTAAAAGAAAAGTTTGGGATCCTGGAGTCTATTCTGACATTCAACACCCCGGGAGCCTTGAAGCCTGTTTGAACTCACCTAAGGGCTTTATGTACCTTGTTTGGGACCCCGGAGGCTGTTAGAATTCCAAACACTGGTGGAGATTTCTGGACGAATTCAAGCATAAGCCACCATATCAGGAAGCTCATCAAATGTCCAACTTAAGGACTTTAACTAAAAGTGCTAGGTGGGAGACAACACACCACGGTATTATCGTTCCTCTTTCAGTTTTAATTCTAGTCTATTTTGTTTGTTTTTGAGTTTTGATTGAACCTGGAATCATGCATACTTGCATAGCATTCATATTAAGCATTGCATTCTGCATACTGTATTAAAAAAAAATTTCGCACGCGACGCGACAGCGTCGTTGACGCGTTCGCGTCGCAGGTGCATTAGGGAAAAAAAAGCAAACAGAGAGTCACGCGAAAGCGTGGCTGGAGGCGTGCCTTTGGCACAATTTGATCCACGCGACGCGTCCGCGTCATGAGGGAAAAACGCCTTCCACGTGTCCGCGTCACCCACGTGAACGCGTGACCTGAAATTCGACGTAAGAAAGGGTGCACGACCGAAAGTTGTGCTGGAGTGGTGCTGGATTGGTACTGAACGCGCAAGCCTTACCACACGGACGCATGGCTGACGCGTCCGCGTCATATCCCTATAATGGCCACTCACGCAATCGCGTCGACCACGCGACCGCGTCGCCCTGGAATTTGGCAATAAGGAATTTTGAATAGAGAGTTGTGCGAGCGCGAGGCTGCCCTCGCGCTAGTAGCACAAAATGCGTCACGCATCTGCGTGACCGATGCGACCGCGTCGATTAATTTAATCGCAAGTCGCGCGACCGCGTCCTTGACGCGTCCGCGTTGCTTGCACCGCACAACTGACCCTAAATTGCCAAAATATCTTATCTTTTCTTCCCCAATCCTAATTTTTCCTCCCTCCTTTCTTCCTTACTTCTTTCTTCCCTTCTTTTCCTTCTCATTCTTCTTATCTTTCATTTTATTTATTTGCATATTTTATTCATTGTATCTTAATTTTGTGCACATTTTTATTTTCTTTTTTTAAAATTATTATTTTTCCTTTGGTGTTGAAATTTTCTTATTTAATTGTTGTATCTTCTCTTGATTTATTCTGGGTGCTTAGTGACTTGTTTTATTCTGGTTAGATAATATTATTTAAATCAATGCCAATCTTTTATACATGTATTACTTTTGCATTGACATAAATTTATATTATCTCTCCCTACCCACACTCTCTTCCCCATTGTTGCAAATTTTTGCACTCTTGCTTTGTCATGTACTTTTACTGTTTTCTCACTTGCATGTTGTAGCTGCCATGTCATTGAGACCCTCATTATTTGGCATTAACCCAACCATGTTTTATTTGCTTTCTTATCTTTATTTCTGGGTTACTGTTCTTCTTTTTCTCTTCTTTCAGGCCAGCCACCAAAGACAAAAAAAAAAAAAGAAAGAAACTTCTAAAAGGGGAGACAAACAAGTCTATATGCACAATCCTTGAAGAAAAGTATCAGTTAGAACAATCCGTCCACCTGCACATCTCAGCATGCACCAAGGACAGTGCAATCTTTAAGTGTGGAGAGGTCGATACCGATCTCCATGGGTTAGCTATTTTCTTCTTTTCAACACCATTGTTTCATTTGTAGCTCATTGTTGCATTTTCATGTTGCATTGCATGTTTGTTTGATTTTATGCATTTAGTTACTACTTGGTTAAAGTAATAAGTTTCTTTTTAAGATCATATTTTTGAAAAAAAAATTCACTAATTTAAATAAAAAAAATTTAAATTTTTCTATATGTTAAATTTGTTTGAAGTTGTATTTGGAACATGGTTTTTTGAGCCAAAGAACACACAACCTGTGAGATTTGAGCTTATTTACATGGTTACATTATTTAACCATAAATTTTTATTCTTGTGTATTTTCTTCTCTATAATTGCAATCGTTGCTTTGTTCCATTCTATGTGTCCATTATTTAGTGTATTTACATGCTTGCATATGATTGAGGCCATATTTGATTATTAACTCACTTATCCCAAATAAAGCCTACCCTTTTATGTCACCCTTGTTAGCCACTTTGAGCTTTTAATCCCCTTCTGTTTTATAACCACATCACTAGCCTTAAGCAGAAAAACAAATTAAATATCCCAATTGAATTTTTGGTTAACTTAAAATAGAGGTTGTGTATCAACTAAGTGTGGGGAAACTGTGGGAACATGGGTTAATAAGGGAGTGTATCATGTTTCTAATTCTGAATATTGGGAAATTTGGGTATCTACTCATGTAAAACAGAAAATTAAAAATTCCATATGCATTGATATGTTATTTTAGTTTTTATGTCTCAAAAAAAAAGAAGAGAAAAAAAAGAAAGAAAAAAAAGGAAAAAAATATATAATATAAATAAATAAATAAGGGGACAAAATTATCCCAATGTTAAGTTAATAAAAGATCAATGCATATGTGACACAAATTAAAAGAAAAGTTGATACATGAGTATGTGATACAAAAGTGGGAATTATGGGTAGCTAGGCATGATTTTAAAAGTTATACAGAATGTATGTATGTTAGGTGATAGCCCAGGTTATTCAAAGATTCAATTTATAGCTCACTTAGCCATATATATACCTTCACCCTTTGCCTTGGCCCCATTACAACCTTGAAAAGACCTCATGATGTTTGCATTAGTACATTAAATATTTGTTGATTGGTTAGATGAAGAACAAAGTTTAGAAAGCATGATTAGAGAAGAGTAGAGTGAATAACCCTATACACCTGAGAGACTAGAGTGATATACACTACCGGTAAGGGTTCAATGCTTGATTCTATGTTCCCTGCTTTCATGAGCTATCTTCTTACAAGTTTACTTGTTTTCACTGTATGATTTGAATTAGTGGAATTTGAATTATTTTTGTCTTGGAGAACTTATTTACTTTTAACCAAGTAGGTAAAAACATCTTTGCATGTAGTTGCATTCATATAGATAGGTTGCATTTCATACATTCTATCATTCCTCTTCACTCTTTTAGTTCTCTTGAGCTTAGCATGAGGACATGCTAATGTTTAAGTGTGGGGAGGTTGATAAATCACTATTTTATGGTTTATCTTGTGCTTAATTGAGTGGATTTTATCAATCTTTCATACACTTATTCATACTAAATGCATGGGTTTACATTCTCCTTCCTGATTTTGTGCTATGATTGAAAACATGCTTCTTTGGCCTTATATTTGCTAATATTAATCCTCTCTTATTACCATTAGATGCCGTGATATGTGTGTTAAGTGATTTCAGAGATTACAGGGCAGAAATGGCTTAGAAGATGGAAAGGAAGCATGCAAAAGTGGAAGAAATACAAGAAGTTGAAGAAATTGCTAAGCTGTCTAGCCTGACCTCTTTGCACTCAAACGGTCATAAATTGAGCTACAGAGGTCCAAATGATGCGGTTCCACTTGCAATGGAAAGCTAACGTCCGGGGCTTCGACTTGATATATAATTCGCCATAGTAGCCGTACAGATAGGCGACGCGAACGCGCGCTCCACACAGACGCGTCGCATCTGCGAATCTCACTCCACGCAAACGCGTAGATGACGCCTCCGCGTCACTTTGCCGCGACCTGTACGGACCAGATTTCACAATCAGCGATTTCTGGGCTGTTTCTGACCCAGTTTTCAGCCTAGAGAACACAGATTAGAGGCTATAAAGTGGAGAAATGCATCCATTCATAATCATTCAATCATTACTCACAATTTTAGGTTTTAGATGTAGTTTTGAGTGAGAGAATCTCTTAGGATTTAGGATTAGGATTTCTATTAGGATTAGGATTGTTTCTTCATACCAGGTTCAATAATTTATGTTCCTCTTCTACTTTTATTTACTCTGATGCTTTCATTTGTATCTGATTTGTGTTACCCAATTGGCTTATGAACTTTTCATGTTAGGATTGATTTTCTTATTTAATACACATTATTGAGATGTTTTCAGATATATGATTTTAATTTAGCTTTCTACATTCTTGGCTTTGGTTGACTAATTGGTAACTCTTGAGTTGTCAAACTCATTGTTGACTGAAAATTAAAATTCTTCAAGAATTAATTCGAGTTCCAATAACTCTAGCCTTTCCCAAGGAAAGACTAGGACCTGAGGAATCAAAATTAATTTATCACTTAACTTACCTTCATAGTTAGATATTAACAAAGTGGGAGAAAAATCCAATTCTCATCACAATTGATAAGGATAACTAGGATAGGACTTCTAATTTCTTATATCTTGCCAAGAGTTTATTTTATAATTATTTATTTATTTTACTTGTCATTTAATATACTTCTTCCTTACTTTCAAAACTCCCAATTTACAAGACTCATAACTAATACTAAGAACACCACCCTGCAATTCCTTGAGAAGACGACCCGAGGTTTAAATACTTCGGTTATTAATTTATTTAGGGGTTTGTTACTTGTGACAACCAAAACGTTTGTAAGAAAGGACTTTTGTCGGTTTAGAGGCTATACTTGCAACGGGAATTTATTCTTAATTCTAGACCACGCAAAAGTTCTCTCTTCAGCAGTGCAATAACAACAGGATCTACTTCAGTTTGGTGATTTGACA
This sequence comes from Arachis duranensis, assembly GCF_000817695.3. Classification (NCBI taxonomy): domain Eukaryota; kingdom Viridiplantae; phylum Streptophyta; class Magnoliopsida; order Fabales; family Fabaceae; genus Arachis; species Arachis duranensis. The sequence goes on from NC_029780.3 coordinate 101,403,942, forward strand.
TAGACATGAATATGATATTTTGTTCTAGCAGTAATATTTCAGTCTCAGAATTTCCTCCCACATCTATTAAAATGTTAACAAAGGAAAAATATATAGGAAGCAAATAATCAAATAGATAACTTTACGGAATAAAGTAAGGATATTAAAAATTGTAACCTTCTTAAGTCTTTCTTCCATATTATATCCAATTTGGGATTAGATCGAACCCTAGGCCCTTCCAGTCAATTCCTATAATACAGAATGTGTCATATACAATTCACATAATTAAAACCACAAAATTTAAGTCTCGTACTAAACAAGAACAAATTAGGAATAAATTCTCACCGTAATGACTTGGAACAACATGAGAATTAGTTTCACGAGATCTGATAGCTTCGAACACAGCTTCAATCGAAGCTTCCAGAGACTCCAGCTCGCTCACCTTTCAGATTTCCTCAGCAGTGCCACCGAGTTCACGAAGAAACCGCGCTCTTAGTGCTTCAAGCTGCCGGAGCAAAATCAGAACCAGCAAAAGAACTCGCCGTGGAAGACGACGTAGAAACGAAATATCTAAGCATTACCTCAACGATCTGAATGTAATCGTTCCTGAAATACTATCCCGAGAGGCGAGAGCTCCACGAATTGAGAGCCTCCACGATCACCTTGTCCTCCATTCATAACTCCAGCAGGCGACGCATTGACGGAGGAGACTTGGCGGCAACGGCGGCAAGGAGATGAATGGCGGTGGCGATGGAATCGAGGTTTTAGGGTTTCAGACGCTCCCTCGTTCTCTCTCTCACTCTCGAATAACTCTTTTATTTTTTTTATTTTTGGTATGGGCTTGGAAAATATTTGTTTGGGTTAGGCTCTTTATAATTAATTGGGTTGAAAACAAACGGTGGGAGTTTTTGTTAATTCTTTAAAATTGTTACAAATAAAATATATTGTGGAGGTTCTAATAACTCTCACTAAAAAACTTCCACAAACAAATAAGAATTTTGTAGTGTGTTGTGGTCAATGGTCTAAGATAGGAAATCTTGACTCTTAATCCTTGTCATGAGTGAATTTTAGCATTTATAATTTCTTAGTTGTTAGTTTTATTTTCTTGTCCATCAACCTCAAAACCCCAAAAGAAACCCCATAACTAATAATATGCACACTTTCCTGCAATTCCTTTGAGAGACGACTCGAGGTTTCAATACTATCAGTTTTTATTGGTTTACTTAAGTGACAAGCAAATCAAACTTTGATTGAGGGTTATTTGTCAGTTTAGATCTATACTTCGACGAGATTATTTTTGTGAAAATTCTATACCGACGATAATCCTCATATCAAGTTTTTGGCGCCGTTACCGGGGAATTACAAATGTGCGCTTGTTATTGGTTATTGTATATATGATGATATTGTGAATAACTTGGTTTTTGGTTTGTTTGCTAGTTTTTGCTAGTTTTAGGATTTTGTTTTCATTAGTTCTTATTAGTTTTTGTTTTTATTTTCTTTTCTCACTATGAATTCTCACACTTTGACTATGAGTTTAGTTCTAACTATGTTGTAGGAAATGATAATTTCAACGAGGATATGCATCAAAGATGGGACAATCAAAGGTAGGAGAAGCCTCAAGAATATGATCAACCTTTAGGGCAACAACCTCCTCCAATGTACTATGAGCATGAACCATATCATGATGCATATCAATCCAATGGATATGGTGGACCTTGTTGTGGTTATCAACCAAAATCACCATATGCCTATGAACCCTATCCTCAACATAGCCGTCAACCATCATACTCACAAGTCTCATACCACCAAACACCTTCCTATAACTCATATCCATCATACCACCAACCTCATTTACCTCACCCTTGTGACTATTATGAGCGAAAACCCTTAGAGCCACCACAATTTCAACATCAATACTCCCAAGAACTACTATTTTCACATACACCACCTCAATACTCTCACCAGTATGAACCACCTTCCTATTATGAACTCTTTCTCCCAAACAATGAACCCTTCTATCCACCCCAAACTCTAATGAATGACACTCTCATTTCATTTCTTCAGGAGCGATGTGAAGCTCAAAGGAAGTGATCATAGTAATTAGGCTTGAAACTTCTCTCTCACAATTCTTATGATTTTAGATCTAAAATTTGATAAGTGACTTTGAATTAATCTTAATCTAGATATTAAGAATTGTGTGGTTTTGAATCAGAGATCATACTTCACCTCTTTTCATGAGTAATTGATCAAGGAATTGACAATTGATTAAGTCAAGAGAAATTGAATCACCAAAAAATCGGGGTTCAATTACTTACGATTTGCTAGAGATCTAGCTTGCATGATTGAGAAGAAAGTGAGAATCATTAATCATGAAGATTCAACATATCCAATCCTTAATGTTTTGATTCAAATTACTCTCTCTATCATTTCATTGCTTTCTAATTCAAGTCACTTAATAACTCTCTTTTAATTCCAGCAATTTTCTACTTCTCTTTAATATTTGTCATTTGATTTTTCATTTTTAATTCTCCGTTTTCACTTGATAGCTTTCAGTTTAATTCTTATCATTTACAGCTTCCTCTAATTTTTATCAATTAATTGTTTTCTTTTAATTTCTAGCATTCATTTAATTACTGTCAATTAATTACTCTTATTTTACTGTTTTAATTTACTACTTCATTTACTTATGCTCATTTATTTGCCTTCATTTAATTTCATCAGTGTTGCTTTCATTCTAAATTTTGAATCTCAATCCATGTTTTGAATCATTTAACTAGAATAGTCAATTAATCATGTTACTTGATCCGTAAATCCTCATGGGAACGATAACCCACTCATTGTAGTATTACTTGATATGATTCAGTGCACTTATCGAATTGTGAGGTTGCTATAGCTCGCATCAGTGAGCTAGTCGGATACTTGATCGAGTCGCTCCCAAATTTGAAACCAAGCCAATGCTCTGCCTTCTAAGCTGACAGCCACTAAATCTATCTTTGTTCCTCTGGGATGTCATAGATCTGGAAGAACCTCTCCGCCTGAAAAATTCAGTGAATAATATCTTCGGTGCTTAAAAAACGCAGAAAATTGACCTTCATATGTCACTGCATAAAATCCTCAAGCCACTGGGGGCGAGTTGGACCTGTATCGCCGTGAGTTGCTCCTGGTAACTGTCGAATTTCTCGGCTAAACGGTTAATAGCCGCCTGCATTGATTGCATTCTCGTGTTCTCAGCCATTTTCTCAACAAGAGCACCAATTGATACATGGGTGTTACTGCCGGGGAATAAATCAAAATGGAAAATAATTATATATAGTAAAAGCAATAACGGGTTCTAAGGTTCAATGCGTAAGGATGGAAATATATCAAGTATAATAAGAAGAAAATGAAAAGACAAAAAAAAAACATAGAAAATATATAGAGAGTACAAAAAATAAACAGAAAAAAAATAAAAGATAACAAAAAGAAGAAGACTTACATTCTATTAGGGGTGGCAAACGGGCCTAAACCCGCCGGGTCGGCCCGCGTAACCCGCCAAAAAAGGCGGGCTGGGCTGGAAAATCGGGACCGCCAAATAGCAAAAGCCCGCCTAACCCGCACCGCTTAAACCGCGGGTTTTGGCGGGCTTTGGCGGGGCGGGGCGGGCTTCCCCGCCGGGCTAAGATTTTTTTTAGTGAGGGGGTATTTTTGCAATTTTTTTCCTAAAACCTAACTTCCCCCAACCTAACTTACAAGAGTATGAAGATAAAAATTGAGTGTTTTGAATTATGTTTATGTTATTTTGGAGACAATATTTATAATTATGTTTTGGATTATGTTTATTTTGCTTTGGAGAGAATATTTATACTTATATTTTGAATGAAAATTTGGTTTATAATTATATTTATTAGATATTTATAATTACAAAGACTTTTGTTTTGTCCCTTTCTCATTTTTTTACTCTTTTTTCTATTAATCAGTGATTTTTTGGGATTATGTCTCTTTTCGGTCTTCACTATAACCCATTTTCTAATTGTTTTATCTTTTCTACCCGTATCATAACACTTAATAACAATAATTCAATTTTATTAATAAATATTTTAAATAAAACTAAAATTAATAAAAACATATGCTAAAAATTAGTGTAATTCTGTTTTTTAAATAAATTATTGAAATTCAAGATAAAAACCTAAAAATATGTACTAACAAATAATAATTTAATTTTACTAATAAATATTTTAAATAAAACTAAAATAAATAAAAAATAGTTGCAACTTCTAATATTTTATGTAAAATACCAAAATATCTAAAACTAATACTACTCATTAATAATAAAAAATATTTTATGTAAAATAACAAAATATCTAAAACTAAATACTACTCATTAATAATAAAAGCTGATTACGTGTGACACGTGGAAAACAAATTACAGACGGCAATGTATTTTTGTTTTTTTAACAAGTTGACGTTTTGCAACGTCAAAATTGTTGTATCTAAAAAAAATTAGATAGTCATCAAAATTTATTATTTTTTATTATAAATTAGCTATTAATATTTAAAAGTGTGGACTAAAATTATGCTGTTGAGAAATTGAACTAGTGACTAAAAATGCTGGATAAAAATAATAAATTTTGCTAGTCTTTAAATTTTTCTCATAAAAGATAACAGAAAAGCAACAGCTAGAGACACTGTTAATTGCTATGTCCAGCCTTATCACTAAACAAATTAAATATGTAAAACAACAGTTTTGGTGTCTAGCTTTATGCCTTTATCACAATCATTCCACTAATCAAATCCAAACCAGAAGAGTAATAAATATAAACATAGGGAGAAAAAATACAGCAATACATTAAAGGGTGCTTACATTTGACTTTGTTTGACTCATCATTGTTACCATTTCGTTCAAGAAGTCCCCCATGCCCTACACAAGAAAAATTATGCGATTAACTCATAGGATCAAAACATAGACTAATACACCTATTTTGGTGTGAAGCAAGATCTAATTACACCCCAAAGTCCCTAACCAATCTCAGATTCTATGAATTAGTGGCTCCAACTGAAATCTAAGAACAACATGGAACATGGCCATGTGGCACGTGCCGTGTTGCACACCGATAGGATTTGAATAATAAGAAGAAAGTTCGTGCCTTTGTGACAATCTCGATGAATCGATCATTTCTAGGACAAAATGGATTCATCTTAATCTTAAACGTGAATGATGTTTCATGAATATAAAATGATATTACTATAGTGTCTAAAAAGTATTGCCTAATTACTAAAATAGGTAAAATAATTAATTTTAAATTTAAAAGTATAAAAGTTTAAAAATTTTAAATATTTTAAAGTTACTATAAAAAATAATTTAAGCAAAAATTAAATACCAAACAAAAGGCACCATAAAATTAACAAAAAAACGAAAATTTTGGTAAAATCTCAATTTTAATAATTAAAAAATTATTGAAGGATATCTTAGAAAAAATAATTTAATTATCAATTTTTTTAAAAATATTTTTTTAAAAATACAATTTAATCAATAAAAAAATAATTTATTAAAGAATATTTTATTAAGCAAAATTTAATAATAAAAAATAAAATTTTTGCTAATGAATATTTTTTTAAAAAATAATTTTTTTCTTAAAAAATGGATAAAGTTAACATTAGTTAACATAAAAAGTTTAAATGGATTAAAAATGATATTTTTTAAAAGTTAGAAGGGAGAGAAATGTACATTTATAAAATAGAAGAAAGGAGAGTGTCATTTTAGCATCTCACAGAAGAGGGGAGTGGAATTTTCTCAAAAAATTAAATTGATAATTAAGCAACCACCAAAATCAAATAATTTATGATAGTCCCTAACATTTACAAAATAAAATTCATATATATATATACAGTGTGCAGTGTCTTAGAATTTTTCATTTGTCTTGGGTTTCACACAAACACTGAACCCAGTTACCCAGCCTCACCCTGACCCTGAGCTCCCTGGGCTCCCTGGCTGCCTCTTCACTCTCCTCTCTCAAGCTCTCTCGCATTTTCAGAGCACCGGCGGCGGCAGCGGGATTCCCTCACACATTCGCGGCGGCGCTCGTCTCTCCTCTCTCACAGCTCTGCCTCTCTGCGGCGGCAAGTCTCCCCACATTCGCGGAGGCGCGCTCGTCTCTCCTCTCTCACGGATCGTCTCTGGTTCTCTCGGTGGCGGCAAGCTCCTCCTCTTGGTAACTGGTACGCTATTTGTTTATTTTGTTTATTTTTGTGTTTGTGGGAGGGATGTTTGATAATTGTGTTTGATTATGTATTTGATTACTGATTCTGTTTGATTACTGTTATTCATTTTGTTTGAACATTTTCTTACTGTTATGTTGTAATTGATTTAGCTATTGATGATGTAGTTGGTAGTTACCGTCGCCGAAGATTCAATAAATCAAATATCCACTTTTTCAATTTTTGCTATTATTGTATTATTTTACATGAGTATCTTCCGACATCACATGTGAATCATCACATTATAAAAAGGAAGAGAATGATAATAGAATATTATAGAATAATTAAATAAGTAATAAAATTAGGAAAATAAATACGAACTTGTACTAAGATATTTAGTGAATTAGTGGTACATCATATTCGCATTTTAATTTATTTTACCTTGTGTTTTCCTCCGGACACTCTTTTTCTGCTGCTGCTTCTTCTTCTTCCCTTCACAGCCACCATGTGTGGGATTCTTGCAGTGTTAGGTTGTGTTGACAACTCTCAGGCCAAACGTGCTCGCATCATCGAGTTATCTCGCAGGTTCGATTTTCCATCATGCACTCACATTTCTCGAAACTTGTTTCTTTTCATTTTAATTAGTAATAAACTTTAAATATTTTCATTTATTTAACAAAAACATTGAAAATTACAATTTTCTAATTGCGTTAGTGTGCGCGCTTTTGAAAGATTCCCTGATGCTTGGCATTTAGGCGACATAGGAGTTCAGTAATTTTTTAATTATTTTTGTGATTTGGTTCTGATTGATTATAAAATGGAATCGGAGAATGCAGATTAAAGCATAGAGGACCTGATTGGAGTGGATTGCATTGCCATGGAGATTGTTATCTTGCTCATCAAAGGCTTGCTATTGTTGACCCCACTTCAGGGGATCAACCACTTTATAACGAGGACAAGACTGTTGTTGTCACAGTATGCACCAGTCACCTATGATTACATTATTATTATAATTATATATTTGTATCATTTGAATGTTCTTTAGAAGAATGCTTTATTTATTTCTTCTAATTCTGAAAGTCAGATGAATGTGGTAATATGAAGCTTTTAAGTCTACAGTCGATGCCTATTGATAGTAATGTATATTTCTATTTATTTACTCCCAATAATTTTTGGATGAGGTGATATTGCACAAAACATAATACAAATATGCATTGTGTCATATAATCTAATTCTGAAAGATGTTAGTATATATGATTTACGAATAAAGAGGTGTTGTGTGTTATACTATTTACACAAGAGGCTCTAGTAACGTGTACTTTTTTGAGCATGTATAAGAGTTGACATTAAAAATCAGTTGTCCAAAAAATGGAGTTCAAATATACTCATGTGTGCAATCCTTTTTATTGAACTAATTTTGATGATATGTATGTTTAGTAAAGTTTCCAAATGTTTTAGCCTTATATATTTTCTTTTCTTGTTGAAACTGTGCCATTAGGTAAATGGGGAGATCTATAACCATAAGGAACTGAGACAGAAATTGAGTTCCCACCAGTTTCGAACTGGAAGCGACTGTGAAGTCATTGCTCATCTTGTAAGTGTTAAGAAATCTTTTATATTTACTGATTATTGATCAACTTCCCCCCATGAGTTATATGTATTATCTGTAAAATGTACTTTTGTTTTGTTTCATCTTTATCATAACATGGTTATCATGTAGTACGAAGAGTATGGAGAAGAATTTATTGATATGCTGGATGGGATGTTCTCCTTTGTGCTTCTTGACACAAGAGATAAAAGCTTCATTGCTGCTCGTGATGCTATAGGCATTACCCCTCTTTACTTGGGATGGGGGCTTGATGGTTTGTGGCTTCCTCTTGTTTTTGATATTTGAGACATTTTTGAATGTTTCACCTTGAGCTTAATGATGTCCCACATCTCAAAGGTTGTGTTTGGTTACTATTCTGAGATAAAGGAAACAAATACACCGGGGATAGAAATAAATTTGTAGAAGGGAACAAAGACAAAAACTTGAAAATCGTCCCTATACCAGGATAAATCTTTAGATAGTGTCTCTACTTCTAAAATAGAGAGACACTGAAAACATGTCTTAGGAATATTTTTAAACTAATTTGTGTATCTTCTAAAAGAAGGGATGCTGGAGACGTATCTCTATCATCCTTCGTCTCTTGGTACGAACCAAATGCTGGTGAGCTATCTATCGTCCAAAAATTAACTTGTTCCTCTTCCAAAAATTAAAAAACAAGACTCAATTCTTTGGAATATCAAATTACTCCTATATGCTATTCTCTTTTTGCAATACTATTTGTTAGATCAATAGGTTTCTCAATTTTTTAATCTTAATTGATGTTGTATAGTGTAATTTCAATCCCACACCACACAAGATTTAAGTGGGAAAAAAAAACATGCAAGAGAAAATTTTGTACGTGCGAAATCACCCTTGCACCCTTTACAAAATCAATTGAGAAAAAAAAATGAAAAAATTCATTTCTACCTGAAAATTGCTCAAAAACATAAATTTGCTCCAATTTGTAAAAACATAAAAATTTTGTTTTTAAACTAAAATAAGTCATTTGTAACGAATTCGAGTGGAGATTAATTTGATTTGTAGTGGTACATAAACAAATTATGTTGTGACAAATCGTATAATTTGAAAATACGATAAAAATAATTTAATAAATAATAAAATTATTTGACATAAAATTACTAAATTTTAAAGATAAAAAACTCTTCTTTCTTTAATAATATTTACAAAAAATTATATTAAAATTTAATTTTTTAAAAAAATATATATTTAATATCTAATTATTTTTATCACATTTTTAAATCTTTTTAAAATTTAGAGTAATACCCCAAATAGGTCTCCAAGAAATTCACGGACAAATTTGTCCCCCCACAAAAATTAACTAAGATTTTGACCTTGAGGTATTTAGATATACACCAGATACGTTCCCAAGTCAGTTTGTCCCGGTCAGGACTAACGGTGACGTCCTACGTGGAGGTTAATGAGATGACATTTCAGGTTAACTGCGACATGTCACCTCCAGGACATTTTGGCCCCCATCTATCCTGGACAAAACGACGTCGTATTGGAACCAGGGGCGAAACGACGTCGTTTTGGGGGAGGACAAATTCGTCCCCACTTGGGCATAGCAATGAAACGGCGCCGTTTTAATGTGGGAGACCAATTCAATGCATAAGTTTTCTTATATTCAATGGTGTGGTGTAATTACTCCATACCCCATTAGCTATCTGCTAGGTTTTACGAAGAAACTCATCCAATTCTTCAGCAACGTTGTTCATAGTCTTTGCTCTAGTTGATTGTGACAGTGGTTGTGACGGAGCTCGTGAAGGCAGTTGGTTCCATACCCCATTGATCAAGATTAGTCGAAAGTGTTTTTGAATTTCTGATTTTGTGCACATGCATTGTTATGGATAGTTGTAGCGATTAGTGATAGTGGATAAAATAGAAAATTTATTGTAGCTCTTTATTTAGTTGGAATCTCTTTCTAAATTCCTTTTGTGAATAAACAAATAAGAGGTGGTACTGATGTTGATATATGGATTGTTTGTTGGCATTTAGATGTCCGAAGATGTGGTCCCTCTGTTTCATCATGATGGAAGTTTTGTTTGAGATAACAAGGGTGACTTGGTCAACATTAATAGAAATGTGAAAAGGTTCTCCCGATGGATGTCGACCTCATTTGCTTCTTTGACTTGCAGAAACTTTTTCTGGAGTTGGGATAACATGACTACAAAGCTATGTACTGGTATGATCTCACTCTGCAATCCTGGAATCTGGTCTACACCCTATTCATGTGGATAAAGAAATCAGAAACCTGCAGAAAAATAAGATACAGAATGAAAATACGGATGAATTTTACATTTATTTTGACCGTCCGATATTGGAAGGGGTGGAGGAAATATTATCTGATAGTGATGAGGCTGTTGAGAAGGTAGTTGTTAAGGATGCTGGGTTGGACAATGATGCAGACAATGAGAGTAGTTCAAGTGATGATGATGGGTATGAATCTATTGAAGATGAGCCATATAAGCCCCCACCTTCAAGCTATAGTTTTTCTTATTCAAGTGAGAGTGAAAAGTGTGATAGAAAAAGAGTGGACGGAAAGGTGATAAACCACAATTTTATGGTTTATCTTGTATTGAATTTGGTGAATTTTATTAACTTTTTTTCCATATTTTTCATTGAAATACCATGGTTTTGTGAATTCTTCCTAATTGTGCTCAATGATTGAAAACATGCTTTTTAGGCTTTTAATTATCTAAATTTAATCCACTTTGATTCCACTCGATGCCTTGATGTGTTTGTTAGTGATTTCAGGCTTAGGACGCAAGGATTGGATCAAAGAAATGAAGAAAAAGTATATATGATGCAGAATTCATGGAAAATAAAGATTTGGTGAACGCAAGACCATGTGTACGTGTAAGGAAGAAATTTGCCAGGCCACGCGTACGCGTGACATGACGCGTACACTTGACAAGCAGCACGTGACCAACTTAAAGAAATATGTTAGGAGCAATTTCTGATCTCACCCGAGCCCAAATCCAACTCAATTATGAAATATTTGAGGCCAAATTCAAGAAGGAACAATGGAAGAGCAATTAGGATAGAATAGAAACATGCTTTAGGTCATATTCTAGAGAGAAGCTCTCTCTTCTCTCTAGAATTAGGGTAGATTAGGTTAGATTTCTCTTATATTTAGGTTTAATTCTTGCTTTGATTTAGTTTTCCTTGCAATTTATTATTCTTACATCTTTGTTCTTTTAGTTTTACTTATTAATTCCTTTATTTTGTTGCCTTTATGTTCATAACTCTTGTTGATTTGAATTTCCATTAATGCAATTTATGTTTTATGGTTCTTATTATTTAATTGAGTTTTTATTGTTGTTTTCTTGTATTTGTTAGTTTTAGATTTATATTTCTTGCTATTTTACCATATTTTTCTTTTATGCCTTCCAGGTGTTTGATAAAATGCTTGGTTGAATTTTAGAGTAGATTTTCATACTCTTGGCTTGTGATTGAGGACTTAGGTCCCTTGAGATCATTGATGTCCAATTTTATTGGTGATTTAGGGTTTTTAGTTGGTTCTCGGACCAATAATGTCCACTTAACTTAACCCTCAGATGTTAGAGAAAAACTAAGTGAAATTAATCCTTTTGTAATCACCATGTTGTGGTCAATGGTCCAAGATAGGAAACCTTGAATTTTAATCCTTGTCATGAGTGATTTTTAGCATTTATAATTTCTTAGTTGTTAGTTTTATTTTCTTGTCCATCAACCTCAAAACCCCAAAAGAAATCCCATATCCAATAATATACACACTTCCCTGCAATTCCTTTAAGAGACGAGTCGAAGTTTAAATACTCTCGGTTTTTATTGGTTTTCTTAAGTGACAAAAAATATTAAACTTTGATTGAGGGTTATTTATCAGTTTAGATCTATACTTCGACGAGATTATTTTTGTGAAAATTCTATACCAACGATAATCCTCATATCAAGTTTTTGGCGCCGTTGCCGGAGAATTGCAAATGTGCGCTTGTTATTGGTTATTGTATATATGTTGATATTGTGAATAGCTTGATTTTTGGTTTGTTTGCTAGTTTTTGATAGTTTTAGGATTTTGTTTTCATTAGTTCTTATTAGTTTTTGTTTCTATTTTCTCTTCTCACTATGAATTCTCATCACTTTGACTATGAGTTTGGTTCTAACTATGTTGTATAAAATGAGAATCTCAACGTGAATATGCATCAAGGATGGGACAATCAAAGGTGGGAGGAGTCTCAAGCATATGATCAACCTTTATGGCAACAACCTCCTCTAATGTACTATGAGCATGAACCATACCATGATGCATATCAATCCAATGGATATTGTGGACCTCGTTGTGGTTATCAACCACAACCACCATATGCTTATGAACCCTATCCTCAACATAGCCCTCAACCATCATACTCACAAGCCTCATACCACCAAACACCTTCCTATAACTCATATCCATCATACCACTGAAGAATCGGATTTCCCATCGGTAAAGAAATATAAAAATATGATTGCGTTGTAAGTATAGCTTCTAAACCAACAGTAAATCCTTTCTTACAAAAATTTATAAACCGAAGTATTCAAACCTCGGGTCGTCTTCTCAAGGAATTGCAGGGAAGTATGATTTATTATTGGTTATGAAAAACAGTATTTTGGGTTTTGAAAAGATTTTGAATAAGAGAAAATAAATTGTAGGAATTAATAAATTAATAACTAAGAAAAACTCTTGGCAAGGTATGAAAACTGGAAGTCCTATCCTAGTTATCCTTATCAATGGTGATGAGAATTATATTTTTTCTCTCACTCAGTCAACCTCTAACTATGAAGGTAAGTTAAGTGGACAAATCAATTTAACACCTAAAGTCCTAGTCAACTCCTCAGGAAAGACTAGAGTTATAGGAATCTAAATTAATCAGCAAAGATAACAATTATCAATCACGATGAGTTTGACAACTCAAGAGTTACCAATTAATCAACCAAAGCCAATAGTAAAAAATCTAAATTATAAATAAGGAAAAACAATCATAAGTCTGAAATACCTCGAATTATATTATTTAAAAAAATCCTGACATGAACAGTTCATAAATAAATAAAAGAGAAAAATAAATAAAAGAACATTGAACCTGAGATGAAGAAGAAATATTCCTAATCCTAATAAAAAAATCCTAATCCTAATCCTAATCCTAAGAGGGAGGAGAGAACCTCTCTCTCTAAAAACTACATCTAATCCTAAAACTATGTATATATGTATGTTGTATGATGTATCCCCTTTTATGTCGTGTGTCTTGATGAATGGATGGATTCCTCCATTTATAGCCCTTTAATCTGTGTTCTCTAGGCTTGGATTTGGACCAAAAAGGTCCCAAAAGTCGCTGGGGCTGACTTCTGCAAATTCTGCAGATCACGCACGTCACGCGTCCGCGTGGGTCACGCGGTCGCGTCATTTAGAGTGTTGTTTTTCCACGTGGTCGCGTCAGTCATGCGTCCGCGTCAGTTGTGTTTTGCGAGTCACGCGTTTGCGTCATTTATGCGCTCGCGTCAATGCCAATTTATGCAAAGCACGCTTCGCATCGTCCATGCGGACGCGTCACTGCCAGTTTCTCCAAAAACTCCATTTTGCGCTTTCCTTCCATTTTTGTATGTTTTCTTTTCATCCTTTAATCCATTCCTGCCCTATAAAACCTGAAAGTACTCAACACACAAATCGCGGCATTGAATGGTAATAAAAGATAATTAAATTTAATATTTTTAAAGCCTAGTAAACATGTTTTCTCATATATCACAAAACAAGAAAGGAATAGTAAAACCATGCAATTTTCATGAATAAGTGGGTGAAGAGTTGATAAAAACACTCAATTTAAGCACAAGATGAATCATAAAATATGGGTTTATCAACCTCCCCACACTTAAACATTAGCATGTCCTCATGCTAAACCCAAGAGAAGAGAGTAAAGGTAAAATGGTGGAATCATATGCAATGCAATCTATTCTAAATGCAACTACTATAAAATATTTCTACCTACTTGGTTAAAAGTAAATAAATTCTTCAAGACAAATATGAATCAAATTCCACTAATTCAAATTACACAATAAAAGACAAGTAAACTTGTAAGAAGATAGCTCATGAAAGCAGGGAACATAGAATCAAGCATTGAACCCTCACTGATAGTGTATATGCACTCTAATCTTTCAAGTGTCTAGGGTCAATCACTCTACTCTTCCCTAGTCATGCTTTCTAAACTTTGTTCTTCATTTAACCAATCAACAAATATTTAGTATACCAATGCAAACATCATGAGGTCTTTTTAGGATTGTAATGGGGCTGAGGTAAAGGTAAGGATGTATATATAAGGCTAAGTGAGCTAACAAAGTGAATCCTTGATTAGTCTAAGATCTCACCTAACATACACACTTTATATAATTTTAAAATGCTTTACCTAGCTACCCAAATTTTTTCACTTTGTATTACATGCTCATGTATCAAACTTATTTTTGAATTTTGTCCCATGTGCATTGATTCTTTTTATTTTGTATTTGGGGTAATATTTTTTTTGTATCCCCTTATTTAATTACTTAATAAATTTTTTTATCAATGCACATGGTAATTTAATTATTTTGATTTCACATGAGCATGCTTCCCAAATTTTCAAATAACTTATTCAATTTAATTCCCTACTTTTTTCTATCATCCCATGTTCCCATAAAATTCTCTACACTTAAATTATACACAATATCTATCTTAAGCTAACCAAGGATTTAACTTGAGATTTTTATTTTATTTTTCTGCATAAGGCTAGTAATGTGGTTATGAAATAGAAAGGGGGTTAAAAGGCTCAAGGGGGCTAACAAGGATGGCATAAAAGGTAGGTTTATTTGGGATAAGCGAGCAAAAATACAATTAATGACCTCAATCATATGCAAGCATGTAAATATACTAAATAATGGACATATAGAATGGAACAAAACAAAGATTGCAATCATAGAGAAGAAAACATACAAGAATAAAAATTTATGGTTAAATGATGTAACCATATAAATAAGTTTAAAATCTCACGGATTGTGTGTTCTTTGACTCAAAGACCATGTTCTAAATACAACTTCAAACAGGTTTAACACATAGAAAATTTTAATTTTTAATTTAAATTAGTGAAATTTTTCAAAAATAGGGTCTTTAGAAGAAACTTATTATTTTTCAACTAAGTAGAATATGCATAAAATCAAACAATTATGCAATCAAACATGCAAATGCAACAATGAATAAACAAAGAAAATAGAATATTGGTGTTGAGAAGAGAATAACTAACCCATGGAGATCGGTGTCGACCTCCCCACACTTAAAGATTACACCGTCCTCGGTGCATGCTAAGATGTACAAGTGGATGGGTGGCTCCACAGCTAGCGCTCTTTTTTTTCCTTTTCTTGCCGGTCGTTTGGGAGTAGCTTTCTCTTTACCTTTCTTGGTGGCCATCCTGAAAAGGGAAAAAGAAAGTAATATGTAAAGCTAGGGGTTTGAGCAAGGAAGAGGATGGTATAGGTGATAATCGATGCACGATAAAGAAGGATGTTGTTAACACATGGTCATGACTACATGTGAAAAGTTCATCAATGAAAATATAGCAAGTGCATGTAATGACAATTAAATGCAAGATGTTTATTGGCATGCTAGCAAAGGCATGAGTAGTATAGATCAAGCATTAAATGCCTAATTTGATTATCATCTCTTTCAAACTAAGAATCTGTTTGGATTGACAATTATATTTTAATTAATAAAATATAAAAAGGGTTTTGTGAAAAATAGGCATTAAAGTAGTAGGATAATATAAAAGTAGTGCATGATGCCATACGAGCTTTTTCACAAACACTTAGCATGCATGGTAAATAAGTTATTGAAAGTATTAAATTGAACATGCAAGCAACCTTCCAAAAAATAATATATAATTGTCAAACAATTCCTTAATAATCCACAAGAAAAATAATGACCCAAATAAATTTTTAACACCAATTAAAAGAAAAAAAAGAAAAAGAAAAAGAAGGGAAAGAAAAAATTTAGATTTGGGGAAGAAAAAGATAAGATATTTGGCTGATGTGGATAAGCTGTGCGCCGCTTGTGACGCGGACGCGTGAGTAACGCGTTCGCGCGGATAACGCTTCTATGAAATGACGCGAACGTGTCATCCACGCGGTCGCGTGGATCGATTTGTGCCATTAGCGCGAGGGCAGCCTCGCGGTCGCGCAACTCTCTATTTGGGACTTATATTGCCAACTTTTAGGGTGACGCGGTCGCGTGGTGGACGCGATCACGTGGTTGGCCTTGTTGTAAAAAACGGCACGGACACATAGGGCACGCGTTCGCGTGATAGGGCTTGTGCTTCTAGCACGGTTCCAGTCCCACTCTATCACAACTTGCTGCCATACACCCTTTTTACGTCGATTTTTAGGGCACGCATTCGCGTTGGTGATGCGGACGCATGGGATGTATTTTTCCCACATGACGTGGACGCGTCAGCGACGCGGTCGCGTGGGTCAAATTGTGCCAAAGGCACGCCTCCAGCCACACTTTCGCGTGACTCTCTGTTTTTTCTTGTTTTCTTCCTAACGCACATATGACGCGTACGCGTCGCGTGTGATTTTTTTAATGCAGTATGTAGAATGCAATGCTAATATGAATGCTATGCATGATTTCAGGTTCAATCAAAACTCAAAAACAAACAAAACAGACTAAAATTAAAACTGAAAAAGGGACGATCATACCATGGTGGGTTGTCTCCCACCTAGCACTTTTAGTTAAAGTCCTTAAGTTGGACATTTGGTGAGCTCCTTGTCATGGTGGCTTGTGCTTGAACTCGTCTTGAAACTTCCACCAATGCTTGGACTTCCAATAAGCCCTATCAATACCAGGTAAATTTCACAAGCTTTGATGGAGTTCTTCACAAGCTTTGAGCTCCCAAAGTTGATCTTTATATATTTCCGGATCCCAAATCTTGTTTCTACACCCATCTTCAAGTTGATTATCATGATTCCATCCGGGTGGTTCAGACTTAGAATTCTCACTGAAGCGTCCAAACAACTTCCTAGACCCATTCAATTGAGCTCTACACCAACCTTTGCGTTTAAACTTAAAGCTTTCAACCATAATGAACCTTGGATTGTGTTGCCCACCACTAACCATCTTTCTTTTACTCTTAATGCCACAAAGAGCTCTAAGTTGACCATCAGTCTCCAGTAGCCCATATTCAAGTGGAATTAGAAAGCTAAGGGATATGAATTTTACCCACTTGAATGTTGTGAAGGATGATGGCAACTTAGGGGGAGGGGTTTCTAATGAACTTGCAAGCTCCACTCCTTTGTGTTCTTCTTTGACAACTACCACCTCTTTGCATGCTTCTTCAATATCAACCTCTTCCTCTTGGTAGCTTTCTTCCAATTCAATCTCTTCTTCATTGCTCACCAAGGACATGGGAGGTTGTGCTTCTTCTTCTTTAATCTCCGTGTCAAGTCCAATGGGAGAGGATTTAAATGTAGATAAGAATTCATTAATGATTGAATCCATCTCTTGATCGTCTCCTTCAAAGTCTTCAACCATGATATGCCTTGGAGGTTATACACACTCCTCAACATCAAATTCAAACTCCTTAGAAGGGAGCTCTGTGACTTGAGTTTCCCATGGAGGTTCCGCATCTCCTAAGTCTTCAACCACTTCTTCCTCTTCAATGGCAGGCGTAGCTTCTTCCAATTGTTCCAATACCAAATCGTGCTGCTCACTGTCCACTGGAGTGTCTAACTTCTCCTTCTGCCACGTTCTTCAGTAGATTCTCCACATGAAGCCATGGGGTTCCTTGAATGTCCGAACGTCGAGAAGGTAATCGATTTATCGCTTGATCCAGTTGGCGAAGGGTTGCATGAAATTTTTTCACTGTTTTCTTGAGACGATCCTTTGATTCTTGTTGCGCTCGGCTATCATAAGTAGGATCATAGTGCTCTTGGATTGATGGATATGGAGATGGTGTATATTGAGGTGGTGGTTCTTGGGAGTAATTGGGGTGGAATTGGGGTGGTTATATATATGGTTCATACGGTGCATAGGGTGGTTGGTATAGTGGATATGGGTTAGGGTCATATGGAGGTGAATGGCGGAAAGGGGCTTGTGAGTATGGTGGTCTAAAGTCATGTTGAGGAGGGGGTTCATAGGCATATGGTGGTGGTTGTTGATAATCAAAAGAGTGCTCACCATAGCCATTGCCTTGATATGCATCACAGAATGGTTGTTGATAGTCCATTGGAGGTGGTTGTTGCCATGAGGGTTGATCAAATCCTTGTGGCTCCTCCCATCTTTGATTGTTCCATCCTTGGTGCATGTTGTCATTATAATTTTCTCTTCCTACAACATAATTGTAACCAGACTCATAGCCAAAGGGGTGAGAGTTCATAGTAGTAGGAGAAAATAAAAATAAAAACTAACAAAAAGAAAATATTTTGAAAAAGATATGATTTTTGAAAAAGGATAAGATAAGATTTTGAAAAAGATTTGATTTTGAGAAAAAAGATAAGATAAGAATTTGAAAAAGATATAATTTTTGAAATAAAAAATTTGATTTTTGAAATTTGAAACTAAGATAAGATAAGATAAAAAAAATTTTAAAAAATATTTACAATAACCAATAATAAGGCACACATTTGCAGTTTTCCGGCAACGGCGCCATTTTGAAGAATCGGATTTCCTATCGGTAAATAAATATAAAAATATGATTGCGTTGTAAGTATAGCTTCTAAACCAACAGTAAATCCTTTCTTACAAACGTTTGGTTGTCACAAGTAACAAACCCAATAAAATTTATAAACCGAAGTATTCAAACCTCGGGTCGTCTTCTCAAGGAATTGTAGGGAAGTATGATTTATTATTGGTTATGAAAAATAGTATTTTGGGTTTTGAAAAGGTTTTGAATAAGAGAAAATAAATTGTAGGAATTAATAAATTAATGATTAAGAAAAACTCTTGGCAAGGTATGAAAACTGGAAGTCCTATCATTGTTATCCTTATCAATGGTGATGAGAATTATATTTTTGCTCCCACTCAGTCAATCTCTAACTATGAAGGTAAGTTAAGTGGTCAAATCAATTTAACACCTAAAGTCCTAGTCAACTCCTCAGGAAAGACTAGAGTTATAAGAATCTAAATTAATCAGCAAAGATAACAATTATCAATCACGATGAGTTTGACAACTCAAGAGTTACCAATTAATTAACCAAAGCCAATAGTAAAAAAATCTAAATTATAAATAAAGAAAAACAATCACGAGTCTGAAATACCTCGAATTATATTATTTAAGAAAATCCTGACATGAACAGTTCATAAATAAATAAAAGAGAAAAATAAATAAAAGAACATTGAACCTGAGATGAAGAAGAAATATTCCTAATCCTAATAAAAAAAAATCCTAATCCTAATCCTAAGAGAGAGGAGAGAACCTCTCTCTCTAAAAACTACATCTAATCCTAAAACTATGTATATATGTATGTTGTATGATGTATCCCCTTCTATGTCGTGTGTCTTGATGAATGGATGGATTCCTCTATTTATAGCCCTTTAATTTGTGTTCTCTGGGCTTGGATTTGGACCAAAAAGGGCCCAAAAGTCACTGGGGCTGACTTCTGCAAATTCTGCAGATCGCGCACGTCACGCATCCGCGTGGGTCATGCGGTCGCGTCATCTGGAGTGTTGCTTTTCCACGCGGTCGTGTCAGTCATGCGTTCGCGTCAGTTGTGTTTCGCGAGTCACGCGTTCGCGTCATTTATGCGCTCGCGTCAATGCCAATTTACGCAAAGCACGCGTTCACGTCGTTTATGCAGACGCGTCGCTGCCAGTTTCTCCAAAAACTCCGTTTTGTGCTTTCATTCCATTTTTGTATGTTTCCTTTCCATCCTTTAAGTCATTCCTGCCCTATAAAACCTGAAAGTACTCAACATACAAATCACGGCATCGAATGGTAATAAAAGATAATTAAATTTAATATTTTTAAAGCCTAGGAAACATGTTTTCTCATATATCACAAAACAAGGAAGGAATAGTAAAACCATGCAATTTTCATGAATAAGTGGGTGAAGAGTTGATAAAAACACTCAATTTAAGCACAAGATGAATCATAAAATAGGGGTTTATCAACCACCAACCTCATTTACCTCACCGTTGTGATTATTATGAGTGAAAACCCTTAGAGCCACCACAATTCTAACATCAATACTCCCAAGAACTATTTTCACATACACCACCTCAATACTCCCACCAGTATGAACCACCTTCCTATTATGAACTCTTTCTCCCAAACAATGAACCCTCCTATCCACCCCAAACTCCAATGAATAACACTCTCATTTCATTTCTTCCGAAGCGACGTGAAGCTCAAAGGAAGTAAGAAGAATTCATGGCTACCTTGACCGAGGTAGTAACCGATCTAGCTTCATAACGCCTATGCACTTAAGGCGCTCCCATGGTTACTTATGGAGAAGCAAATAAAGAGCGAAGTATGAAAGAGAGGTTAAAAACTCCAATAGAGAATAAGGAGTGGGATTTTGTATTGGAACAAGTGGAGAAGGCCGAAATAATTGAAGAGGAAGAAGTGGTTGAAGACTTAGGAGATGTTGAAAGTCCATAGGAACCAAAAGTTATAGAGCCTCCTTCCAAGAAGTTTGAAATTGATGTTGAGGAGGCTAGTACACAACCTCCAAAACGTATCATGGTTGAAGAATTTGGAGAGGTTAATCAAGAAATGGATTCAATCATCGATGAGTTGTTATCTACACTAACTAATCACCTCGATGATTTTGTTGAATCCTTTTCCATTGGACATGAAATAGAGGTCAAAGAAGAATGTGCACAACCTCCAAGTCTCTTGGCAAGTAATGAGGCAAAAGATTGAAAGTGAAGAATTGTGTTGTTAAGAGGTGGAAGTCCTTCTAAAAGGATGGACGAGAGTGGAATTCAGTTTGTCAAGATATTGGAAACTTCTCTATCTAGGTTACCATCTATTCCTTCATTTGAGTGGATGATACTTGTATCCTTCAGCTTTATTGTCCCACTCAAATTTGGTTTGCTTGAAACGGATGGTCAACTTAGGACCCTTTGTGGAATAAAATGCAAGAGAAGGATGATTAGTGGTTGGCGTTGCAAATCAAGGCTCATTAAGGTTGAGACTTCAAGAATCAAGTGCAAAGATTGGACTAGTTCTCAATTAGATAGGTCTAAGAAAAGAGTTTGGTATCTCATTGAGAATTTGGCTTGTTTACTACCCGAATGGAACCACAAGGATCAACTTGAAGACGGGTGCGAAAATAAGATATGGGATCCCGAATTACAAGATGAATATCAACTTTGAAAGCTCATATTTTGTGAAGAACTTCATCAAAACTTGGTGAAATCGGTTGGAAATTCTGACAACCACCTGAAGACCAAGCATTCTTGGAGGTTCAAGGATGAGTGTAAGCACAAGCCACCATAAAAAGGAGCTTCCCAATTGTCCAACTTAAGGACAATAAATAAAGGTTCTAGGTGGGAGACACTCTACTATGGTAACCTTTTTTTATTCTCTTGTTTATATAGTTAATGAATGAATTGAGTTGTCATTGTTAGGTAATTTCTTGCTTTGATATTACTCTTTTATATATTGCCTTATGTGTTAGTTTGTTTAAATAGGTTTATGCCTTAAGTTGTAGGTTAGTTGTTTTGAATTTCATCTTTGTTTGAATTTCATTTTTGTTTGAATTGCATAATAGAGTATTTGAATTTTTTTTCAAAAGTTAAAGATTTTGTTAGATTTGAATTCTGGTTGGTTTAGAAATGTAAATAGTGGGTAGGATAGTCTTGGTTCTATTTTATATTTCTTAAAAAAATAAGAGAAAAAGAGAGAGGCCCTGTCACGCGTACGCTTGACCCACGCGTACGCATGACCCCCAGAATCTGAACGTGCTAGGATCGTGCGTGGACTGTGTCATCGCACGGTCCCGACAGTGAGTTGTGCACATAGTGTGTGGAAACTGTGTGTCTTGCACAATTTCTTCCCACACCTGCCACGCTTAGGCATGACCCACACGTATGTGTGTGTTTGAATTGCATTATCCCTGATGCAAGAACCCTATTCTCATTCGCATCACAATTGTCTTCCAACCTCTTTCTTTCCCTTCTTCACCCCCAATCCTCCATTGACGACCACCACTCACCACCACCGCACCCAACCATCACCGATGAACCCACACCACTGCCGACCACCCATTTCTTCCCCTTCCTTCTTTCTCTCTTCCCTTTCTCCCTCTTTTTCCCATTTCAGTCACCCCTCTCCTCTGCCAACCTCACCGCCGCAGCCATCCTTGCCACCGGTGACCCCCACCAACCTCCACCCTCTTCGCCTCTCTTCTTCCTTTTTCTCTTACCCTATTTTTCCCTTATACCACTATTCTCATACACCACAAGAACAAGGACTTCCCCTTTTCCCCTATTTTTGGTTTTGCTGCTATCAGCACAGTGTCACCTCTAGGCTGGCATTGCTCTGCCACCACTCTTCTTCCCTTGTCACTCTCTGATTCTGCCTCATTTTCAGGTTCCTCCTATTTTTATTTCTGAGTTTAATTAGTTAATCTTGTTTTAGTTATTTTAATTATTAGTTTAATTTTTGTTAGTTAGGTTAGTTTTTGTTAATTAAATTAGTTAAGGATGCATGTTTAGTTAGTTCTAGGTAGTTAGGTAGTATTTGAATTGTAGTGGATTTAGGTTGCTTATTTGTGTTGATAATAACGTCTGGAATCATTTGGTTTACTGCCTTGTTTTGATTGAATGATGTTGGTCATGGTCTTATTATGCTAATTTGCTGATTGCCACTTTTGCTTGTTGCTGCTTAATTCATATGAGCTGTTGTGATTTGTTCTTGTTTGATGTTAATATAGTTCATATGGATTAATTCTTCTGTTTGTTTAAATTCGGGAACGTCCTATTTACTGTCGGAATGCTGCCGAAATTTTTTAAATTTGGTGCATTAATTGATTAGGATTTGTTAATTAAGTTGGTAATTTGGTTCTTTAGTTTTGTTTTGTGACCAACTCAATTAATAAATTACTCGGCCAACATTTTTGTTTCTTTTGGTACCCTTATGTTGTATTGTATGATTGGTTGCAACAAGGAGCTATTGTTAGCCAATTATCTTTGAACCTCTTATATGATTTGAATTGTCAAGTTCGGTCAATTCTTTCACTTCATGATTTGAATTCATCTAATTTCCATACAATCATTGAAGTGCACACTTTTAATTTCCTAATTGACCTAACCTTGCTATTATTGAGGTTCTTTAAGATTGTAAAAACGGGTGCATTTTCACTTTTGTAACCAATTGCATAAAATTTTTGTTTTCAATGAATTTTGTGTTACATTAAGTGCATGTTTCAATCTTTTCACACCAATTTTTACAAATTCAGTGATTAAACATATTGATGATTGATTTCTCCTTTTTGTGCTTATTTTGCCTTATTCAATTCATCATCAATGTTTGCATTATATTACATGAATGTGAGTTTGCTTGTTCTTAACTATTTTTGAACATTTTCTTAATTTAAGAACAATATTTGCTATTCTATTAACATTTAACTTTCTTTCTTTTTCTAACTTTTGATTTTAACTAACTTTTTAACTTTTCTTTTTAATTTTCCTTTTTAAATTAACTCTTTTACTATTCCTTTAATGCATAGCAAGTTTGTTTCTTCACTGACAAGCAATTTGATTTTCCTTGTACACAATTACTTGGAATGTGAATTTGACTTATTTTGATTTCTATTTTCATTCTATTCCAAGTTGATTGCATTTTATTAACTCACTTCATGCATAAGCTTTTAATTCCTCTATTTTCTGTCTCTTGCCTGCATATTATATTATTTTTGCCTTACATGCCTTAGCTTCTATTTGATATCCTGTTTCCTGTGAATTTTCTTTTTCAGGATGACTGACGGAAAGGGAAAGGGCAAGGCTAAGTCAACCTCAAGTAAAAAAAGATCACAGCCATCCACTGAGATAGCGAATGAGACCTTATCTAAGAGGCAGCTTACTACAAAGGAGAAGGGTGATCAAGCTATGCCTTCCTCCGACCCAGTGAAGTTTGCTAATCTCTACTGTGAACTAAAGTTTTTGCACTTCCTAGAAAAGCAGAACCTTCACGTAGAGAGGAAGCTTGAGATACCACCCGACATGATGCAGTTTACTGAGCGTCGGATTGAGTCACTGGGCTGGGTGTTCATGGATCGAGACTTGGTGGGAGTGAACTCATCTTGGGTCCAAGAATTTTACTGTAACTATTACTAGGTAACCCTAGATATAGTTCAGCTCTGAGGCAGGCAAATTTTAGTGATAGAGGAGGCTATTGAAGAGATTCTCCACTTTCGACCAAAGATTAGTGATAAGGATGATTTCTGTAAGGCCGAGGAGGAGATTCACCGTATGGAGTTTGATTGGGATGCAATCCTCTGTACCATAGCTGTCCATCCTGATGTTCCTTAGGCATATGGACTGTCAAAACTGACTCCCCGAGGCATCAAGATTGATTATCTAACAATTGAGGCTAGGGTTTGGCAATAGATCATGAGTAACTATGTCATGCCTAGCACCCACGAGTCTGAGGTCTCGGCAGGCATGACTGTGCTTATATGGTGTGTTTTGGAAGGGAAGGAATTATACTTTCCAAGACTCATTAAGAGATACATGGCCCGGGCCCACGTTTGAGGCAGCCTAGCATTTTCATGTTTGATCACTCAGATGGCTCACTAGTTTGAGGTCCCTTGGGAGCAGGGAGATGGAAAACCGACAATTGCCAGCCGTAAGAAAGTTATTTCGCATGGCAATTGGTTCGGAGATCGTCCAGCACTCATTGCTTCTACAGAGCCATCTACTTCCTCTGGTACAATAGGACCCTCAGCGACAGCATCAGTACCTTCCACAGCAGTACCATCATCTACTTTCCAGCCGATCTACCATCTCGTGTAACACCTTTTTGAGCGCATGGAGCAGATGGAACATCGTAATAGGCGATATTATTCACATTTGAGGCGGATTGTGACTTCTAGCGGAATTGATATTCCTTTTAATCCTGACACTCCGATCAGTATGAGAAGGAAGAGGCCCAGGCTAAGGAGCCGACAGAGCCACAGCCACCCACAGCAAACAGTGGAGATACAGGCGATGACCCCTCTCACCCGGCTTGATTTCAGAAGTATCGAGGATGATGCTAACATTTAAGTGTGGGGAGGATGGTGTGGAATTTATAACCACAAACTAACCGGCAAGTGCATCGGGTCGTACCAAGTAGTACCTCAAGTGAATGAGGGTCGATCCCACGTGAATTGATGGACTAAGCAACAATGGTTGATTAATTTACTTAGTTAGACAAGCAAAAAATAGTGTTTGAGTGTTCAAAAGCATTAACAATAATTCAGAATATTAGAAAGCAAGCAGTAAACAAATTGTGAATAATATATGGAAAAACAGTTAAGGCTTCAGAGTTATCTATTTTTCGGATTGACTTTTCTTACTAACTATTTTAATCATGCAAGATTTAATTCATAGCAAACTATAGGTGACTAAACCCTAATTCTTTAGACCTTTTTGTCTTCTCTAAAATTCATCAACCACCAATTCCTTGGTCACTTGATTTCAATTAGAAGGTGAAGTTCAATTCTAGTTTATATGCCACAGAAATCCTAATTACCTAAATATAAGAGGATTATATGTCAAGTATCTTGTTAAGTCCAGATAATAAGAAATTTAGAGAATATATTTTCAAGCTGTCGTTCAAGTAAAGTGCTTTTCCAAGTTATACAAGAACTCAATTAGAACATGGGTCATACTTCCATTCTACCCAAATTCATAAGATAAAGAATGAAAACAATTCTTGAAATATAAATCAGTACATGAATTAAAATAGAAAAATAATAGAATCAATCCATACAATAGACAGAGCTCCTAACTTTAACAATAGAGGTTTAGTTGCTCATGGTTCAGAGTGAAAACCAGGATTCTCGTAAAATGTAAATTTTGAATCAGGTAGAAGAGAAGAGATGATTTTCTTTCCCTTTATATCTAATCCTAATTAATTTAAAATATATTTTCTAAAACTAAAATAATATCTTTTTCTATTTTAAAATAAAATACAAAATTCAATCAAAATAAACCTGGCTTCATCCACAGCTTTTCTTGAATGCCTGGGGACCACTTGGTTGTCAGGATCCACGCTAAACTTGAAAAAGCCTCAAGTTCAGCATGGGATAAGCAGAGGCATCCTTATTGCGTTCCATTGGGTCCACGCTGAACTTGAAAATTTCCAAGTTCAGCGTGGAGGAGGCAATGACAATTCCACGCTTTTCCTTTGAATCCACACTGAACTTGGAAATTCCCAAGTTCAGTGTGGGATGGTGCATGTTTCTCCCTTAGTGCGTGGATTCAATGCTGAACTTGGAGAATCCCAAGTTCATCATGGACAAGGCTGAATTGCTTGAACGGAGGATTAGTTCCATGCTGAATTTGGAAATTCCCAAGTTAAGCGTGGAGTGGTCAGCAATAATTCTTTGTTTTCACCGTTCTCTGGCCTTGACTTAAACTCCGCAAAATTCGTCCAAAATACTACATGAAATAAATAGAATTGCACACAGCTCAAAGTAGTATTCATAGTGGCTAAAATGTATTAATTCTTGATTAAACATAACAATTCAAGTGCAAATTCACAAGGAAAAGATAGATACGATGCTCACGCATCAGAGGCCGCCTTCATCGGCAGAGTTATTTTGGTAAACCATTCCATTCTAGACACTTTATTTTATTTTCCGTACTTGCATCTTTATTTTAGTATACTTTTGGATTTTTGTACATATTGGTTGTTTTGAATACTTTTTATTTTATCGCACTTTTCACTTTTGCTTGTATATATTTTAGACTTTGAGTTAGTTGCATCTTTTTATGTTGGTAGTATATAGATTTAGCTTAGTTATTTTAGTTTATTAGTTGTGATTGGAAAGTGCACATAATTATATATATATATATATGAAATTCCTAAGAAATTCTTTTTTCTAAAAACGGCATTAAGATTCAAATTTATTTGAGTTAAAATTTTCATTGAAACTTGCATGATGTATATACTTTGGAATATAACTTTTAAGCTAAGAACACACAACCTATGAGTTTTTTAGCTTAATTATATGGTTACATCATTTAACTATGATTTTGATTCTTGTATGTTTTCTTTTCTATGATTGCAATCTTTGGTTTGTTTAATTCTATATGTCCATTATTTAGTGTATATATATGCATTTATGTGATTGAGATCATCACTTCATTATAGCTCATTTAACCCAAATAGCCACCATTTTATTTAAGTCTTTTTATTTCCCTTTTGTTCTTTATATTACCACATCACTAACTTAAGCGGAAAATAATTAATTGTCCTATTTGAATCTTTGGTTAGCGTGAGATAGTGAGTGTGTGTGTCAATTAAGTGTGAAAAAAATGTGAGAACTTTAGTTGATGAAAATGTGTTTTATATTTATTGAAAAATATTGGGAGTTTGGGTACATACTCATGTAATAGTATGAAAACTGTTGAGTTTGGAAAACTTATATTTAATTAAATGATAATCAAACATTATTAAAATATAAATTAGATAATTATTAAATTTATTATTAAGTGTCTTATTTAATAGCTTCCAATGGGTTGTTTGATATTTTTGTTAGTGTGCAGGAATAAAAATAAAATTGTTATCTTGGCCCAAGCGATGAAAGCCCAGTTTGGTTACTAAACATGCTTAGCCCAATAATAGTTGTTCTCTTCAAGTGGCTGCATATTAAAAGAGAAAGGAAACCAAAGGAATCCAAGTCTCTCAAGGCCCAATAATAATTGTTCACTTTATGTGGCTAAAATTCAATGAAACTCAAAGTGGCCTAAGGATTTCAAAAGCATGCTTCGGTTACCTACTTCCATGGACTAATGAATTTCAAATTTTAACTCAATTAAGTTCATGCTTTAGTAACTGAAAGAGAAAATTCAAATTGATTTAATTGCATTAAATGCTCCACACATTACTCCACTTCTTGGGGACTGAGAGTGGGATTTCAATTTCATTTAATTATGCATTGAGTGTTTTGTATCTTCTCTCTCCTCTCTCTTCTTTGCTATTCAGTCACTTCAATCAGAAAAGAAGAAAATAGAAGTTATCAGAAGAGAAGTACAATTACAGTGAAGCTATGGAAGAAGAAAAGGCTAGGATGAAGAAAGCCTGTGAAGAAGGAAGATCCGAAGCAAGGTATGGCTAGATTTTTGCCATTGAAGGCAAGATTTCAAGAAGAGCTTCAAGATCTTCCATTCCAAGAAAAGGAAAGATCCGTCTCGGTTAGAGAAAAAGATCTCAGTGGCAAAAGCTCATTTCCATTTTTATCCATCAAAGAAAGAAGATAGCTTCTAGAGCTACAAGATAGGAGGAAGCAAAAATAGAAAGCATGGAGCTGTCAAGGATCAGAGGTTCATTAAGGGTCAGAGTTCTTTCTTGGAGCCAAAGTCAATATCAAAGGCTCAGAGTGAAGGAACTTGATGAGAAGGGTTGAGTGAGGTACATGCATGTTGATTTTGTTTCGGTTTTTCCTCTCTCTTCTCTCTGTCCGAATTGCTGTTGTTTGTTGGACAAGATGTTGCTGACTTGGTTGAACCGGTTTCAACCTTGGAAGCTTTCCTTTCTATAATAAGGGTGAACGGCCAAAGGTTGAGCCAAGGAGAGAAAGTGTAAAGCACAGAGTTCTCATAGCTACCCAAGCTTCTTGAGTTCTTCTCCTTCAATGAGTTTCATTCTGTTTTATTTTTCTTAGTGTTGTCTGTCTATGTCTCATAGTAAAAGGAAAACATAGTGATGTTTGTAAGAAAAATTCAGTGAGAGAAAAAAGACAGTGATCAATATTAGGAAAAAAGCCATAGATGTCTTAGAGTTTCTTTATACATCTGTATGTTGTGTTTCATGATCCTGTGGGGATTCCCTTGCAAGTTGGGTTAGCACTTTGCAGTTGAAAGCTTGGTAGGGGTCCAAGTCAAGGTTAGATTTGGGGATAGAATCTGGATTTGTCCCAGATAGGATTGGGTAGATCCTAGGGAAGAATTGGTGTATGTAATCTGATGATTATAGTAAAAAATTCTATCACTGTTGTGATGGAGACTGGATGTAGGCTGCATTGTACTTAGCAGCTTAACTAGGATACTTCTGGGTGTGATTCTCTTTTTCTCTTCTACTCCTATTATGTTTCTGTTGCGTTGGAGACAAAAATAAAAAATATCTCCTAACCCGTTACGAGACAAAAAAAAATGTCTCTTGACTTGTTATGAGATAATAGAAGAAATATCTCCTAAAGTTTCTTTGAAAAAGCAGCAATTAATATTCAGTAAAAAAGGGGGCTAAGATTCAACTCCCCCTTCTCTTAGCCACTGATTACCATCAATTGGTATCAGAGCTTGGTCTCAAAGAGATCAAGCTTTGTAGCTTGGAAAAAAGATATTGATGGCGGTTAACAATGGCTCAAATCTAGTGGCCTATACTTTGACAGAAAGGCAGTTAAGCAACAGAGCTCCATTCTTCAATTGAAAGAACTATAGTTACTGGAAAGAAAGAATGAATATATTTGTTCAATTTGTAGATTACATACTTTCGAAGATAATCCTGGAAGGTCTACAATTTCCAACAACTACAGGAGCTGATGGTGTGGCTACTCTCAAAGGTGAAGCTGATTGGAATGATGATGACAGAAAGAAAGTAGAGCTCAACGCCAAAGTGGTCAACTTGCTCAACTGTTCAGTCAACTTTGAGGAATATCGATGGGTATCAAGATGCACAACAGTAAAGGAAATCTGGGACAAACTTCAAGTTACTCATGAAGGCACAACCCAAGTCAAAGGATCCAGAATAGACATGCTGAACAGAGACTACAAAATGTTCTCAATGAAAGAAGGAGAAATAATTGATGAAATATTTGAAAGATTCAACGTTATCATTACTGGCTTAGATGTTATGGGAATTAGACATCCTGAATCTGTGCTTGTGAGGGGAATATTGAGATGTCTCACTAAAGAGTGAAAAATTAAGGCTATAATAATAGTTGAGACTAGTAGTATTGATGAAATGACATATGATGATCTGAGAGGAAACTTACTTGTTTTTGAAAATACTTATTTAAAAAAAGATACAAAAATGAAAGGAGTTCCTCTCAAATCAGTCACTGAGTCTCTGGATGATGAATCCAGTGATAATTTATCAGACAATGACTTTCTTTTGTTTGCTAAGAAATTAAAAAAAATGATGAAGTTGAAGAAACGAAACAAAGGAGTCAGTTCAAGGAAACCAAAGAGGGACCTAAGTAAGGTGATCTACTACAATTGTAAGGAAACTGGACATTTCAAGTCTGATTGTCCAAAACTGAAGAAGGAGGACAAACCAAAAAAAGAGAAGAGGAAAGGACTCATGGCTTCATGAGAAGACTTGGAAAATGACAGTGATGAACACGAAGAATCAGAAACTAAATCTCAAACGTGACTCATGGCAGATCACATAGAGCAGGTAGTATTTCTTGATCCTTCCACTGAAGACCTTCATCTTATGATTGATCATCTTTCTGAAAAGATTAAATATTTTTTAAATTAAAATCAAGATCTTGAGTCTCAAATAGAAATACTAAAAGCTGAAAATGGTTTTCTTAAAGATAAATTAAGAAAAGTCGAAACTGCTGTTGATCTTGTTGAAGAAAACAAGCAGTTAAAAGCTGAACTTAAGAGCTGTGAATATCATCATTTTGTGACTGCAAATCTAAACTATTTTGAGGAAAATGAGTGGTTGCATAAAGAGGTAAAAAGACTTAAAGAAGATTTAGCCAGCTTTGTTTAAAGTTCTGAAAATTTAAATCAACTATTGGCTAGTCAGAAACCTCTTTATGATAAAGCTGGTTTGGGTTTTCTCAAATCTAAAAAATTTATTGAAAAATATTATTTTACCAACATGGCATCCTCTTCGGATGACATAAGATTTCAAAACCCAACAAGCTTTAGAAAAATAGCAACTTAAAAATTTTATAGATTATGCAATCGGAATAGGCACTTCCCTATTCAGTGCTTCATAAGTGAAAGAATGATTGGAGATAAAGTTTACAAGATTATTTGTGATTATAATGGCTTGGGACAAAAAAGATGCTTTGACATCAAAGGATCCAAAAATATTTGGATACCTAAGGTCACTTAAACTTGTTTTGTAGGTTTGTCTAGCATCAAAGAGAAAAGACAACATGTGGTATATGGATAGTGGGTGCTCTAGGCATATGACCGGAAAGTCAACATTCTTCATCAAGCTTGATGAGTATGATGGAGGCTTTGTTACTTTCGGTGACAATGAAAAAGAAAAAATAATGGCCATAGATAAAGTGGGTAAGAATTTCTCTTCTTTCATTAATGATGTTTTGCTTGTTGACAGATTAAAACACAACCTACTAAGCATTAGCCAATTGTGTGATATTGGTTATTTGGTTATTTTTTAAAAATTGGATTGCTTGGTTAGTTGTGAAAAATTCGGTGAAATTTTGTTTGAGGCAAAAAGATGTAATAATGTGTATGGATTAACTCTAGAGGATTTAAAAGATAAAAAAGTAACATGTTTTACTTCTCTTGAATCTGAAAAATGGCTTTGGCATAAGAAATTGGGTCATGCAAGCATGTACTAAATTTCTAAGCTTGTTAAGAAAAACTTGGTTAGAGGAATTCCTAATATTAAATTTGATAAGGATATTACTTGTAATGCTTGTTAACTACGCAAACAAGTAAGATCTTCTTTTAAACCAAAAGATGGAATTTCCACTAAACGGTCATTGGAAATGTTGCATATTAATCTTTTTGGTCCAATTAGAACTCAAAGTTTGGGTGCTAACACTATGGTTTGGTGGTGGTGGATGATCACTCTAGATTTGGTTGGGTTCTTTTCTTAGCTCACAAGAATGATGCATTTCATGCTTTTTCCTCTCTTTGTAAAAAGATCCAAAATGAAAAAGATTTGAAAAAGTGATCATGAAAAGGAGTTTGAAAAATTTTGTGATGATTTTGGTATTGCTCATAATTTCTCATGTCTTAGGACTCCTTAACAAAATGGGGTTGTTGAAAGAAGGAATAGAAGCCTTCAAGAAATGACTAGGACAACGCTTTATGAAAATGATGTTCCAAAGTTTCTGTGGGTTGAAGCTGTAAACACAACTTGTTATATTTTAAATAGAACCATCATTAAAAAAGGTTTAAAGAAAACTTCATATGAGCTTTGGAAAGGAACCCCACCTAATCTTAAGTATTTCCATATTTTTGGATGCAAATGTTTTGTGCTTAATAATAAAGAAAATCTTAGAAAGTTTGATCCAAAATCTTAGGAAGGAATATTTGTTGGATACTCCACCACTAGCAAAGCATTTAGGGTTTATCTCAAAGAATATAAAACAATTGAGGAATACATACATGTGTCTTTTGTGATTCTAACTCTATTCTAAGTACTGTGTTAGATGATAATGCAGGTAGTGAAACTGATGTGAACCAACAAGCCAGTCAAGAAAATCCAAAGTCTGTCCCAGTTGTTGAATTTGTCTGTCCAGAAACCCCTCTTCAGAATGAAGGAGACATTTCTGTTTTGTCTCCTGAACAAGCCATAGAATCCAGAACAGAGTTGTCTACTAAAACTTGTGAAGGCAGAACCTTTCCTCAAAGGCCATGAGAATGGAAATTTTTGAAGGATTACCCTCGTGAATTCATCATTAGTGATCCTTCACAAGGCATAACCACTAGATCCTCAAGCAAGAAGCAAATAAAACCAAGCAATGTTGCCTTCTTGTCCCAATTAGAACCTCTCAATATGAAGCAAGCTCTTGAAGACCCCTCATGGGTTAAATCCATGGAGGAAGAGCTAGCGCAATTTAAAAAAATGAGGTTTGGACTCTTGTACCAAATCCAAATGGTAAAAAGGTAATTGGTACAAAATGGATTTTCAAAAATAAATTGGGTGAGGATGGTAGTGTTGTTCGTAACAAGGTTAAACTAGTGGCCCAAGGTATAGATTTTGTAACTAAGTTCTTCTCCTTCAATGAGTTTCATTCTATTTTCTTTTTCTTAGTGTTGTCTGTCTAGGTCTCATAGTAAAAGGCAAATATAGTGAGGTTTATAAGAAAAAGGCAGTGAGAGGAAAAAGGCAGTGATCAATATTAGAGAAAATCCATAGATGTCTCAGAGTTTCTTTGTACATATGTATGTTGTGTTTCATGATCCTGTAGGGATTCTCTTGGAAGTTGGGTTAACACTTTGCAGTTGAAAGTTTGGTAGGAGTCCAAGTCAAGTTCAGATTTGGGGATAGAATCTGGATTTGTCCCAGATAGAATTGGGTAGATCCTAGGAAAGAATTGGTGTATGTAATCTGATAATTATAGTAAAATTCCATCACTATTGTGATGGAGACTGAATGTAGGCTGCATTGCACTTGACAGCTGAACCAAGATACTTCTGAGTGTGATTCTCTCTTTCTCTCCTACTCCTATTCTGTTTCTGTTGCGTTGGAGACAAAAATGAAAAATATCTCTTAACCTGTTAGGAGACAAAAAGAAAACGTCTCTTGACTTGTTATGAGACAAAAGCAGAAATATCTCCTAAAGTTTTTTGAAAAAGCAGCAACTAATATTCAGTAAAAAAGGGGGCTAAGATTCAACCCACTTCTCTTGACCACTGATTACCATCAGAAACCATATGTAGTGATGTCTTAGTATACATTATGTTCTTAAAAAAAAGAGAAATAATGAAAAGGGGACAAAATTACCCCTATGAGAAATTCAATAAAAATCAATGCAAATGTGATTGAATTGAATTTAATACATGAGCGTGTGTGTGTATATGTAAAAGTGAGATTTTGGGTAGCTAAGATTGATTTTAGAATTGTGTAGATTGTGTATATGTTAGGTGAGAACTTAGATTAACCAAAGATTCAAATTTTAGCTCACTTAGCCATTTAGCCATACATATATCCTTACCTTTACCCTTAGCCCCATTACAACCTTGAAAAGACCTCATGATATTTGCAATTTTGCATATGTACATTAAATATTTGTTGATTGGTTAGATGAAAAACAAACTTTAGAAAGCATGATTAGAAGAGAAGTGAGTGGATTAATCCTAAACATTTGAGCGACTAGAGTTCATATACACATCCGGTGAAGGTTCAATTGCTCAATTCCATATTTCCATCTTTGATTGTTGCTTATCTTGCAAGTTTGTAAATTCTTTTGAATAACTTAATTCAATTATGAATTTGATTTTGTTATGATTATTTTAGCCCTTGATTATGCATTTATGCTTTCTTGAAAATTTGATTTACTTTGACTACATATATACTTATAGGTAAATAGATAGTAATTAGAATAGTTATATTTATGTAGATAATTTGCATTTAGATCGTTTGCATTGAATAAAATTGATAACCCCTTTCTTGTCTTTCTTGAGTTTATCATGAAGACATGCTAATGTTTAAGTATGGGGAGATTGATAAACCACAATTTTATAGTTTATCTTGTATTGAATTTGGTGAATTTTATCAACTTTTCTCATATTTATTCATTGAAATAGCATGGTTTTGTGAATTCTTCCTAATTGTGCTTAATGATTGAAAACATGCTTTTTAGGCTTTTAATTATCTAAATTTAATCCACTTGAATCAACTCGATGTATTGATGTGTTTGTTAGTGATTTCAGACTTAGGAGGCAAGGATTGGATTAAAGAAGTGAAGAAAAAGCATGCAAGGTGGAGAATTCATAAAAAACAAGGATTTTGTGAACACAAGTGACAAAGAAATAAAAGGATAAACAAGACAAGAATTGAAATTGAATAGAAAAGATAAATTGTAATTGAAATAAAAATAAAAAGGATAGGTTGAAATTGAATACAAAGATAATCACTCTACTTTCTACCCAATTTCTCGATGCAACAAGAAAGGGACTCCTCAATCCCATAGTTTGGGAATTGAATCGAAGGGACTTCTCAACCTTCTACTCAATTCCCCAATACAACAAGAGAGGGACTCCTCAACCTTAATTGTCCACATCATGGTTTCATTACAAAACCAAAAAGGGGTTTTAAACCTCTAAATCATTCTATACTATGACTACAATAACTAAGGAGGTATTTATAACCTCTTATTAGGTTAAAACAAAGAAAACCCTAAAGCCCATAAACATAAGGCCCAATCTAGTAATTAAATAAACAAAATCAAAATACATAAAATTAAATTAAAATATTCTAAAAATGTAAACTAATAATATCTTCTAAATAACACTTGAACTCTTCATATCACGAACATTTGAAGCACGTATCATTCTCCTCCTCTTCAAAAAAGATTCGTCCTCGAATCTTGTAGGTAAAATAGTATATGAAAAGGACGATAATTATAAAAAAGATAATTTTTTTCTTTTCTTTCTTGTATATTTTTTTCTTTTTTTTTTGCACTGTATGCTTTTTTTATTTTTTTAAACAATAAAATCAACAATAATGAAACGCAAACGAAAAACAAGAACACAAGAACTTAAAAAAAGACACAGGAGACACTGGACTTTTTTTATGATAAAAGAAGAACAAATATAGATTAATAAGAATTAATCTAATACCTGAACTCTGGTACCAAATAATAAAGAAATAAAAGGATAAACAAGACAAGAATTGAAATTGAATAGAAAAGATAAATTGTAATTGAAATAAAAAAAGAATAGGTTGAAATTGAATACAAAGAGAATCACTCTACTTTTTACCAAATTTCTCGACGCAACAAGAAAGGGACTCCTCAACCTAACTTGTCAACGCCATAGTTTGGGAATTGAACCGAAAGGACTCCTCAACCTTCTACTCAATTCCCCGATGCAACAAGAGAGGGACTCCTCAACCTCAATTGTCCACATCATGGTTTTATTATGAAACCAAAAAGGGGTTTTAAACCTCTAAATCATTCTATACTACAACTACAATAACTAAGGAGGTATTTATAACCTCTTATTAGGTTAAAACAAAGAAAACCCTAAAACCCATAAACATAAGGCCCAATCTAGTAATTAAATAAACAAAATCAAAATACATCAAATTAAATTAAAATATTCTAAAAATGTAAACTAATAATATCTTCTAAATAACACTTGAACTCTTAGATTTTGGTTTAATTCTTGCTTTGATTTAGTTCTCCTTGCAATTTATTGTTCTTACATCTTTGTTCTTTTAGTTTTACTTACTATTTCTATTATTTTGTTGCCTTATGTTCATGACTCTTGTTGATTTGAATTTTCGTTAATGCAATTTATGTTTTATGTTTCTTATTGTTTAATTGAGTTGTTATTGTTGTTTTTTGTATTTGGTAGTTTTAGATTTTATATTTCTTGCTATTTTACCATGTTTTTCTTTTATGTCTTCCAAGTGTTTAATAAAATGCTTGGTTGGATTTTAGAGTAGATTTTCATACTCTTGGCTTGTGATTGAGGACTTAGGTCCCTTGATATCATTGATGTCCAGTTTCATTGGTGATTTAGGGTTATTAGTTGGTTCTAGGACAAATTATGTCCACATGAGTTAACCCTCCGATGTTAGAGAAAAACTAAGTGGAATTAATCCTTTGTAATCACCATGTTATGGTCAATGGTCCAAGATAGGAAACATTGACTCTTAATCCTTGCCATGAGTGATTTTTAGCATTTATAATTTCTTAGTTGTTAGTTTTATTTTCTTATCTATCAACCTCAAAACTCCAAAAGTAACCCCATAACCAATAATATGCACACTTCCTTGCAATTTGTTTGAGAAACAACCCGAGGTTTAAATACTCTCGGTTTTTATTGGTTTATTTAAGTGATAAACAAATTAAACTTTGATTGAGGGTTGTTTGTCGGTTTAGATCTATACTTCGACGAGATTATTTTTGTGAAAATTCTATACCAACGATAATCCTCATATCAAAAGGGATGAAGAAAATAATAGTGAAAACTACAAAGTTGAGAGAGAATGTTAGTAGAGATGCCAAGGCTAAGACTCAAGGTAAAAGGACAAGGGATAAGAAAGAAAGATGTGTTGTTGGTGGTAGAAGTGGGCATGATGTGAGTAAGAAGAGTGATGCTGGGCCAAGTGCTGTTGGGCCTGGTAGGGATGAACCAAGATCAAATGACAATGATGGGCCCAATGAAGATAATGAAAATGCTCCTAAAAAGCCTGCCACATTTGATGAGGAGATTGGAGTGGAGCCAAGGGATGACTCAGACATAGATTTTGAGTATGAGTTAGAGGCCTTCTTGACTCCTCCGGACTCAAGTGATGAAGGGAGGGATGGATTTGATTGGCATCAGTATGATCCGAATGCAAGATTTGGGGAAGTTCAATTTCAACTGAAGATGAAGTTTGAGACTTTGGAACAGTTCAAAAAGGCCCTTAAGAACTACACCATAGCTGAAGGCAGAAGAATATTTTATATAAAGAATGATAAGAGGAGGGTGAGAGTAGCATGTGTTCATGGAAGATTCATGGCTAGAAAGAAGATAAAAAAAAGAAGGCTAAAGCAAGACTGAGAGCTAAGAGAGAAGCTAAGACAAAGGAAGATGCATCAAATGTATCTGAAACTAACAATGCTTTTGAGGGTATTGGCAATAACAAATATTTTTATTCCAGTCTTAATGTAAGCAGTTGAAATCTGTATAAAACATGGTCATAACAATTATATTTATTCTAGGCTCAGCTTCCAGTTAGACGTCCAAAGGAGACAGTAATCAGGGCCAAGAATTCGGGAAGTGTTAATGCTTAGACGATGGTAGCTGCAACCAGTGACCCAGCATCTAGGTTGTTCAAATTGATTCCAACATCAGGGTTGAACCAGTCTTTCAAGAAATGATGGTTCTAAGAATTAGTGTGAAAGTTGTTGTCTTAGTTATGACACAATGTTTTGTTATGTTGGAGAAAGTAGACCTTATATTTAGAATGATTTCGTTTAGTTTATGTTGAAGGAAATAAACCTTCTTTTGACTTGATTTGGTTTATGTTGCTATTGAATCCAAATACTTGTGTGGTTAACATGTTTGGGTTTTCAGGTTTATGGTACCATTTTAATAAATGGATGAAACAGACCAATGTCAATGTGTTTTTAAAGTTTACGTTGAAGGAAATATACCTTCTTTTGAATTGATTTGGTTTATGTTGCTTCTGAACTTGGCTGCTTTTGTGGTTAAAATATTTTGGTTCTCAGTTATATTACCATTTTGATTAATGGATGAAACAAACCCAAAATAAATGTATTCCATTTATACTATTTCACCACAATTGACTTCATGCATATCCATCTAAATATAATGACACATTTCAATCTAATAATTTGATATTTAACATAGAATAAACTTTGCCTAAACAGCCACGACATAGATACAAAACCCGAACACAACTAACAATACACCAATTATTACACCCCTAAACAAAGTAAAAACAGTATGCTGCTTCACAAATTGCCTATCTTCATTCGTCTTCAACAGCATCCAGCTACTTCACTCTCTCCTCCAAGCCATGCTTCAAACTTACAAAACATTCTTCACCCGCACAAGTGTCGACAGAAGCCAATCTACGCCTCTCGACTACACCAACATACCCAAATATCTCATCAAACCATGCAAAAGAATCACAATAACCTTGCTTTTCCTATACCGAGAATAATGAAAATGACAATCAACCCACCAGTCATATGGAAATTCTCAAAACTATACCATATTGAAATGACTCTGGAGTACCTTAAAGTGAAGACAACCAAAGAAAAACCTATTCAGTTCTCTGGTGTTCGAGACCTGCATATTACAGCATATGTTCTGCACTTGCATTTGGGATGTTCTCCTTTTCTCAGTTGGCCCCTCGCGAATCCAGTCATGGTATTGTCAACCGTCAACTCATCACTAATACTTCTTCCACTTCGTCTCTGACTTGCGACAGACGACGTGCATCCACTAGCCATCATCAACAGTACTTCTCTCACCACACGAAACTGCAAGGGTTGAAAATGACAACCTAATTTAAAATTGTCCCCCACATTAAAACGGTGCCATTTCGTTGCTCTGCCTAAGTGGGGACGAATTTGTCCTCTCCGAAACGACGTCGTTTTGCCCCTGGTTCCAATACGACATTGTTTTGTCTAGCATGGATGGGGACCAAAATGTCTTGGAGGTGACACGTCGCAGTTAACCTGACACATCATCCCGTTACCCTCCACGTAGAACGTCACCGTTAGTCCTAACTGGGTCAAAATGACTTGGGGACGTATCTGGTGTATATCTAAGAACCTCAGGGTCAAAATCTTAGTTAATTTTTGTGGGAGACAAATCTATCCAATCGTAAATTTCTTGGGGACCTATTTGGGATATTACTCTAAAACTTATTTATCGTTTATACCATTTAAAATTTTTTTTTATTAATATTGTAAAATTTTAAATACCATTTTTATTGTTTATCCTTAACCAAAGTTATATGCAAGGACAATTGTGGGTCACTGTTTAATCTAAAAATTATTTTTTGTTGTAATTAAAATACAGGATACGCCTTAGAGGACATGTAACCTATAGAAGTAATAAATCTACGATAAAAATTAGTATACAAGCATTTTTTTAAACCAAATTTTCAATTAAGTTATTTTTTCTTTTTTTCTTTTTCGTTATCGTCAACGTTTTCTTTGTTTGTGTACTTTTTTTTTGTCACAGCTGCCACCATTGTTTTGTTGTTGTCTAATTTCTTCTCATCTTTTTTTCTTCCTTCCTTATTCTTCTTTATTATCTTCATCATCATCGTCCTAGTCATTTTCGTCTTTTTTTTTCTATATATGTTTAAAAATAGTTAAGTGCGATTTTGATCCCTATGATTTTGGCCAAAAATCAAAATCGTTTCTAACATTTTTTTAAGATCAAAATCTTCGATAACATTAAATTTTGTTTTTGAATTATCCTTTTCTAATTTTTGAATAAAAATACTCTCATCATCTCTAATCTATTATCTTATCCCAAAATACTTTTCTGCACTACCATTAAAAAAATGTACATTTTTGCATTTTAAATTCGAACATTTCGTCGTTTCAAAGCTAGAATCGTAGTTGTAGTTGTTATCGTTGCTCTCTTTTCATCCCAATGTGTATATACACATGGAAGTGTGTTATAGATTCCAAATTTTAAAGCCGACTCTAATCCTTATAATTACAAATGCTTCATAGTCTATTATCTTTTTACAAATGCTAGTTACTCACAATCTTCTAATGGTATCGAACTCGCAGAAAGTAAAAAGAATGTTTCAAGATTTGATACTCACAATAAAGCTAAGCTAATACATCTCGAAATAAATAGTTTAAGATAAGACTTCACCACAAACTTCTCCTTTCTCGTTTTTAGAGAGGAGCAGATGGTTTGACATTTTATAAAACAAACCCGAAACTCCTAATCCAATCCACAGAGGCTTCGTCTTTGCCAAGTTTTATCACTAACTCCCAATTGGTTATTTTTTTGTGGCGGAGAAGTTTGGCACATCCTTACATGCATGGAATTCAAGTGATCTATTTTAAAAGCATGATTCTTTTGAAGGAAGATGGTACTGT
This sequence comes from Arachis duranensis, assembly GCF_000817695.3. Classification (NCBI taxonomy): domain Eukaryota; kingdom Viridiplantae; phylum Streptophyta; class Magnoliopsida; order Fabales; family Fabaceae; genus Arachis; species Arachis duranensis. Next base: position 101,444,359 of record NC_029780.3, read on the forward strand.
AGAAAGATATTTTTGAAAAAGCGAAAAATTAGAGAAAATATGTCTATTTTTATTCAAAAATTAAAAAAAGAATAATTTTAAAATAAAGTTTAATGTCAGGGACAATTTTAAATGAAAATTTTGTATGCAAGATTTTGATTTTCGACCAAAACAATAAAAAACAAAATTTTACTTAACCTTTTAAAAAATTAGAACACAGAAAATTTGATTTACATCATATAAATTTAGGTGTATAGTACAAAAAATTTAGTATATAGCACAAAAATTTTTTAAGAACCATATGCTCAAAATATTGATACGCAATTAACAAAATATGCATAATATGAAAATTTTGTGCACAACACATAAATTTTAGTGCACAAAACAAAAATTTTAGTATCCAATCACATTGTCAAAATATTGACACTCAACCAACAAAATAGTATTACTGTCAAAATGGACTAAACTCATCCCATCAGCCTATTTATCTATTTAAATAGATGAACTTTGCCTCTAAAATTAAGTATGTTTAAATTTCAGGTTAAACATACCAAAATTTTGATAAAACACAAAAATTTTAATGCATAGCACAAAAATTTATGTGTAGCACAAAAATTTTAAAATCACATAATTAGAACATTAACTCATCTAATTAATAAAATATATTCACACCAAAATTTATATACTATATAAAAAAATTTGTATTTATATCAATAAATTTGTGTTTTGTGCAAAAATTTTTATAAAAATTTTTGTGCTCTCCATATAACATTCATGCTGTAGTGTGAAAAAAAATAAAATAACGTATCCCTATATTTTTTTATTCGTTAAACTTGTGCCAACTTTATTAAATTAATAACAATAAAAATACTTGTCAATATAGTATTATCGTTTTATATTATTTTCTAAATATTGTTTATCGCCGATAATAAAAGAGTGAATCAATTGACTCAAACAAGAGCAATTAATTAATGCTATCAGTATTGTAAATTTTTTAAGGTGCTACTATATAACAAATACTATTCAATTATTGTTCTGTTTATAATTATTGGAATTAAAGTAAAATAAATATATGCACTTAAATTTAATATTTCATCTATTTAAAATTATAAACATTTAAATTTATTAGATACTTCTTTCATTTATCTTTCTCAAAATTTTTAATTAATTTTTTTTACTAATACTCAAAATTCTCATCACATTCAACTCACTTTCAAAACAAAATAAAGAAAAAATAGCAGAAAATAAAGAGACTTGGAAACTGGCGGTCGAATCAGGAGCAATATCATACAGCGATGAAAAATACATCATGGCAATCTTTCAGGAGCAAAACGAGGCCATAGCTCTGAAATGAAGACAGTCAAAACAAAGGAAAAAAATCAGAAGAAGTCGTCCAAAATGCCGTAAACAGGTGTGTGATAAAATTTATATAATTTTAAACTCTTAGAATGTCAGGTGGTTAAGAGGTGTTGCAAAACTGAACATGATAAAAAGGTTCAAAAATAAGTTTAGATTAGATATGTTGGAGTTGATAGAAACAAAACAAAAAGTGGTGAACAAATATGATGTAGCTAGAATTTGAGGTAATGATAGAGCTTGTTGGGAGTGTGTTAATTCTGTTGGAGCTTTCGGAGGTCTACTATTAATTTGGGATGAATTAGCATTTAAATTGATGAATTGCTATAAAGGAGATAGGTGGTTATGTGTAGAAGGAGTGATGACCAAAGATAATTTTACTGTGCAATTTGTCTGGTGTATGGCTCGCATGCGAGAGATGAAAAACTCTTACTGTGGGAGGAATTAAGCTATATTACAAGATTGTGTCAAACCCCATTTTGCTACATCAGAGATTTCAACGAGATTGTGCGTGTAGAGGAAAGAAAATAGGCGACCAACTTGTCAGCTTCTGCTGAAGATTTCAAAGCATGGCTAAATGATATGGAGTTATTGGACTTGGCAATCAAAGATCGCAAGTATACATGGTTTCGAGGCCAGTCCTGCAGTCATATTGATAGAAGCCTGGTTAGCTTGGAATGACTAGATGCATACCCAGATACTCACCTAAGAGGAAGCCCGAGGGGCCTATCAGATCATTGTCCTCTGATAGTGGAAAATAGAAGAATAGCTCAGGACCAAGACCGTTCTGCAGTTTAGACGCATGGTTCACGCATGAAGGCTTTCTAAAGATGATGAAGGAAGAATAGAGGGGATTGGGAGATGTGCAGTTCCTGGATAAACTGAAGGCGCTGACAAAACCACTGGGTAGATGGCACAAGAAGCACTTTGGGAATATACGTGACAAGATCCAAAGGTTTGAGGACGAGATCAAAAAAGTGGATGACATGGTTAGTAACGAAGTATATGATGGTACAGTAGAAGCAAGAAGAAAGGTACTGGTAAGATGTTGTGAGGTATGGTATGAGAGGCAAGATATACACTGGAAGCAAATGTCTAGGTCTAAGCATGCCAAGGAGATGGATAGGAATTCCAGATACTTTCATAATATTGCATCAGTAAGGAGAAGGAATAACCGGATCGAATCTTTAATGATTAATGGAAGGTTGGTAAGGAATCATGCACGAATTAAGGTTGCTATTAGAGATTTCTACAGGAACCTATACCACCAGGACGAGTCGCTAAATATTAGTTTTCGAGATGGTTTAGTTAATCGCTTGGAGATGGAGGAAGCTCAAGCACTAGAGGTGTTACCGACGGAGGAGGAAATAAAGGAGGCAGTATGGGAATGTGAATCATCTAAGGCTCCGGGTAGTGATGGATACAATATGAATTTTATAAAAAGATGTTGGGAGGAGATTGGAGTTGAATTCACTAAAGCTGTGATGAGCTTCTTCGAGACGGAGCGATTACCAGCAGACTCCAATATAACTTGGGTAGCGTTGGCTCCAAAGTATGTGGGCGCGAAGGAGATAAAGGACCTGAGACCGATCAGTATGGTAGGCTGCATCTACAAGGTCATATCAAAAGTGTTGACAAGAAGAATGAGGAGTGCATGCCAGGGTTAGTTGGAGAATCACAGAGTGCATTTGTCAAGGGCAGGCTAATACATGATGGAGCGTTAATTGCATGTGAAACTGTACAGTGGCTAAAACTAAAGAAGATGGCATCAGCTATCATCAAATTGGACTTCCAGAAAGCCAACGATAGAGTCAAATAGAATTTTGTTGATATTGTGTTGGAAAAGATGGGGTTCGGAAGAAGATTGAGGGCATGGATTACAGAGTGCATTAGATCAGCTTCTATATCTCTAATGGTTAATGGAGCTCCATCAAAACCGTTCAAGATGGAAAGAGGGCTTCGACAAGGCGACCCGTTATCACCTTTTCTATTCGTTCTCGTTGTAGATGTGCTGAACAGGATGATCGGGGAGGTGGTAAGAAATAGGAGAATATCTCATCTCTTAGTTGGCAGGGACAATATGGAGTTATCCCACCTTCAGTTTGCTGATGACACTATACTGTTCTGCTCACCAGAGGAGGAGATAGTGAGAAATTACAAGAGACTCCTGAGGTGTTTTGAAGTCATATCGGGTTTGAGTATCAACTTTGACAAGTCTAGGTTGATACCGGTAAATTGTAGTCAGGAGTGGATTGGTCAAATGTGCAAATTATTAGGATGTCAGGCGGCGAATCTACCAGTGAAGTATCTGGACATTAATCTAGGAGCAAACCCGAGGATAGTAAAAACTTGGAAGCCAGTAATAGATAAGGTGGAGGAGAAACTGAGTTTGTGAAAAGCAAAGGTGCTCAGTAAAGCGGAAAAGTTAGTTCTCATCAAATTCGTGATTAATAGTCAGCCTACGTACTATTTGAGCTTGTATAAAATGTCAGTAACGATGGCCAAAAAATTAATCTCATTGCAAAGAAGATTCTTTTGGGGAAAGGACGACGGACGACCTGGACTGGCTCTTGTAAAATGGGAGATAATACAGGCACCGAAGAAATTAGGGGGACTAGGTAGGGGAGATGCGATGATTCGTAATACTGCGTTGTTGTTTAAGTGGTGGTGGAGATTCTCCAAGGAAGAGTGTCCTCTATGGAAGAAGGTAGTGTGCTCCTGCAATAATCTGAACCCTGGGCAGTTATTGTCTACTCAAGCTATACCAGCAAAAGAAGGTCCGTGGAGAAATATTTGTCACTTGCAAATCAAGGAGCAACATGTTAAACAGAGGATGATTGATGGGTTGGCTATAGAAGTAGGTGATGGTAGACTAACCAGATTTTGGGAAGATACATGGCTACAGTCGGAGAAGCTGAAAGACTCCTTTCCAAGATTCTACTTAATTTCAGATAATAAGGATCCGTGATTGGGAACTGTGGATTTTGGGATGGGATAGAGTGTGTTTGGAACTTCCATTGGAGGAGGGAACTCCGCCAATGGGAGACTAACAGTTTGAACCAAATGCTTGAGACATTACAAGCTGTGAGACTGATAGCAGACGCACAAGATAGAGTGGTGTGGAAATTTGATAAGGAAAGCGTTTATACTACTAACTCATTTGTGCAGGTTTTGCAGGTACAGACATTGACAAATGATATTCTCAGCTATAAGTTCACAAACAGAATCTGGAAAGGAATTGTCCCGCTTAGGGTAGAGTTGTTTGCTTGGTTTGTACTTGTAGACTGAGTTAATATAAAGGATCGCTTGAGCAGATTAGGCATCATCGAACAAAGTGGTAACGTTTGTGTTATGTGTAGTAAGAAAATTGAAACTGTACAATATTTGTTTGTTACGTGTGAGTATGCTTGGCAGGTGTGGTGCTCATGGATAAGTCATGTGAGTTGTGTTTTGAACATCCCAGACTCCATAAAAGAACATTTTGAGAACTGGAGGACGATGACTTTGAAAAAAGATGTGTGGAAAACATGGTTAGTGGGATTCTTCTTAGCTATATGGAACATATGGTTGTGTATAAATGAGGTCATTTTTCAAAACAAGACAGTGAAAGTAGTAGATTGTGTTACTAGGATGTTTTCTTGCTCTAGAGAGTGGTGCAAAAGATAACCCATGTTATTGATGACTATGCCGAAGATAATATAGAAATTGCAACATTTTATTTTATGTTTTCTTGTATGCTCCACTGATTATGTTGAGCTCATTTTCTTTCAAAAAATAAATAAATAAATAAATAAATAATTCACGCTCTCTTTTTTTCCCTCACTATTTTAATTTTTTCCCTTAATTTTGTTCATGACTTTCGGATGTGTGTGAATTTTCTGATTTCATATTAATCATTTTAAATGTGCTATACTCTCCATTTTTTTAATCATTTTTTTTCATGACTTAGTTTTTAGATGTGCATGACTGCATGGATAATTTTCTGATTTTGTTAACATTTTTGTATATGCATTAATTTTCTTGGAATATTCATCCGTGGATTTTGATATGAATTGTCAATTGATTCTAATAATTTTATGTCAGATAAGTCAATTTTACAATTTGAATCATGTTATGATTTTTTTAGTTTACTTCTTTTATTCTTTATAAAATCTCAATTTTTACTTCTTGAACATAATAAATTAATAATACGTTAATTTCGGATCAAACAAAATCAATAATTATATTAACCACAAAATACAAGTCAATTAATAACTTAAATTATCATATCGACATGCTTTAGAAATCCATATTGTTGATACAAACTAAAATTTGACTATAATTAGTGGTTTCGACAACAAAATACTAAATTGGTATAATGTTATACGTGTCGACACAAAGACATTTCAACTCAAATATTGATTAAGACAGTCAACATGAAGAAAATAAAAGTATAAAAGTGAAATAGGTAGTCGAATCGATAAGAAATGAAATGTAATTAATATGTGTAGAAATAAATTCCATCTTAATAAATTAGGACTTGTTTGAATGTGAGGACTATTACTTAACTTTCAAGATGTGGTAAGAATGTGAATAATTAACAATGAAGAGAAAGTAAAATAAGAATGTAAATAAAGTTGATAATGGTCAAAGTTAAGCAAAATAAGAATTTTTTCTTTATAAATGGAGAATCCATAGATTGAGAGGAGACTTCAATTCAACATTACAAATCCTACAAAAGTTTGTTTTTTTTTCTTTTATTATAATGAAGTGCCAATACATATGAGTGTTATGAGTCATTTTTTATTTATCTATTTATTTGTATTTTTTATTGAATTTTCAGCTTAAGTTTGACGCAACAGATAATAATAGAGTACAAGTACATGTGAGTATTATGAGTTAATTTCTCTATTTTTTATTTCTTTGTGTTTTTCATTGAGTTTTCAAGTTAAATTTTCTCAATTTGATTGTTATTTTAAATTTTATTCTTAATTTTTTTTATTTCCAATAATTTAGCATTGTCCATTTCTTTCTTTTAATTTCATGTTTAAGTTTGTTTAATCTAAAATTTTTTTATTTATGTTAAACATCTATCTGTTTGTATCAATCTATTTTTATTAATATATACAACAAGTTTAGTATTTTTCACTTTTTGCAAAATTATTTAGACATTAAAATAGATAAATTTTGGGTTGAGTTTATTTTTTTATGAAAATTTGTGTTTATTTTTCGAATTGAGATCATTGATATTTGTGTCGAGATCGAACAAAAATTAAGCAAAATATATAGATATAGTCTTAACAAATTATATTAGATAATCAATAATTTTTTTGAACTATATGAACAACGAACCCAATTCAAATAATTAAAACATACTACACCTTCAAATTACTCTTTTAAATCTTAATATTAAAATAAATATCTGCACACCTAGTAAATTGAATATCTAATATATTTATTATTCATATTGTTTAATATTTTTATCGTCTATCTATACTTTTTCTAACAATAATGAATCTTTCCTAAACAAAAGTAGTGTAACGACAACTCTTTATTTCCACACATGAAACAAAATATATATGAATTCAAGGAGGTCATGATGTATTTTTTTTGGTGTCTTAGGAGGCCATGATGTATGTTATTGTGGGAAACGCGTTTATATTATTCGTTTAATATATATAATGTAGAGGTCACCAAATATATATATATAATCTAGAATAGTTGGTTTTAGATTATGATTGACAAAGAAATGTTTATATTCTAAGTCCGAGTTGTCTTTCCAACAACCAATTTGAAATTTGAATTAAACAAAAAGAAAGCATAGTTCATATATAGGAATGACCTAACTTGTTGGTTTCCCTTACTATATTCATAATTTCATATTATATGATATATTATTTGTCTTCTTCACAAGAGCCTAATTGTCATAGTAGTAGTCCAAGTCTAATAGATATATTAAAATATTCGTATGTTGAGGGATCCAAAAATTTCAAATCACAGAACACGATTTTTCATTATTGAACTACTAGTATACCAATAACCATGTTCTTCGCCAACAAAATACATAACTTTCAATTACGATTTAATAGTGAAAATGCCAATCATATACACCTTTTGTGCCATTGTACGCATCAATAAAAACCAAATTCTTATCTCAAATATATATGGTAAATTCAAAACATGCACATAATGAAGTTCATTTAGAGAAGCTTCTGCGTGCTACTTCTCTTTGCGTGAAGTGTTGGTTTATTATTCTCCTTCATTGAAGTATGTTGTCTGCCACTAAATATATTATCAACCCTTAATTCGACTAAACTAAATTAGCATGTTCATATTGCCTTAATTAATTAACAAGTGACATGGAAAATATTGGTTCATTACGAATGAAATGACGTGGATGCATGGCACTTTGTACCATAATAATTACTTTTAAATATGTATGACAAAAAAAAAAGNAATATCTATAAATTTTAAAATAAATTTATTTTATTTATTTAAATTTTATTTGACCCAAACATTATGAATCAAAACAATATTTTATATCTTTATCTTTATTTTAAAGTTACTTTTCAATAAGATTATTTTTTCTACTAGCCCAAACTTTCAATAAAGTATGTTTAGAAAACTTAGTACAATGAAAAGGATAACTTGTTGTTAGTAAGACATAAAGAAAAGAACAATTAACTTAGATGAACCAAGGAGGCATGGACAAAAAAATAGAGGTGCTGCCATATTTGGCTCTTTGCCCTTGAAATTAACATGATATAGATTTAACAAAAACTGGAAGCAAGCAACTTGATTGGTGTTAGATGAGATACACTAATTTCAAGGATATAGCTAGACTCTGGTTAAGAATACAGAAATGAAAATACTTTTTTTTTTCCTTTTTGTCTTGACACATTTAGAGTGTTCAAATCCAAACTGATTTAATCCAAATAAAAAATTGATTAAAATTACATTAATTTAAATTTGATTGGATTTTAGTTTTTGCAAACAGTATGAATCAGATCGAATTTGGATTTTACTTTTTAAAATTGATCCAATTCAAACTACACAATATGTTATAATATTATTATGTTATTATTATATTTATAATTTTATTTATAATATGTTTAATTTGTTATATATTTTTATATTATTCATGTATTATTATTATTATTTAATAAATATTTTATGTAAAAAATAAAATTTATTTATTTTAACTAACCTATAATTTTATTTCTATTGTTATGTTATTGTTAGTTTTTCAAATTATTATTAAAACTTGTTGTTGTTGGTTATTTAAAATTTGATTTTAAAACTTGTTATGTATATTTAATTTTAAAATTTGGATCGGATTCTTAAAAAAAAAATTTTATCTGATCCGAACCACGTTACAAATAAAATTAGTGTTTAAATTGAATCATTTTTAACTCAAAATCGCTCTAAATCACGCCAGAAATACTCCTAGACATACTCACATACACTACATTATTGAGGCATATAAAGCCTCAAAGCCATGATTTCGTATTTTAGTGACATTGTTGTTTTTTTTTTTTTGTCCTAGTGACATTCTTTTTCTTTGAATTTCTGGTCATGTTTCTCAACACACCTTTGGGTCCATACTCAAGTTATAAAATACAGGCCCATGATTCGGTTTCGAGTTCTTTGTAAGAAAAAGAGCCATTGAAAATATACATGTCCAAGAAAAAAAACCTGGAAAATATATAGAGGAATATTCGTTGAGACCAAGAAAGAATGAAAGAGGAATATTGGTTGCAATTAGTTGAGTGATGAAGCGTTTTGGACACTAATTTTACTTGCAACCAAAGAGGAATATTGGTTGATCAATGTTGGCACTATTATTGTCCTATGAGACTGAGTCCCCAAAAACGATGTATTTGGACAAATAATACTTAAGACCCAGTTGAATATTGGACAGTAACCAATATTTTAGAAGAACAATAAATAATCATTTTATAGAAAAAAATTATTTTTTGAGCATAAAAAAGAATAATACTATACATTTAAATTTTTTATTAATCAAGTTTAATCAAGTTAGTTTAAAATAACAAAAATCAGCTATGACTAATATTATTTCAAATTTTATTGTTTAACTTAATTAAATTTAGTTTATAAAAAGATTTGGATGTGTAACATTACTTCATAAAAAATTTTGTACGTGACATATCTTTTTTATTATCCATTACTTCGAATAAAAGATTTTAAGATTTTAAAATCTATAATTAAACAGGAGGAGTATTTTAATAGATTACATGTTAATTTTAATTTTAACTTATTCATGTATTCGAGTATGCAAATTATATACTTTTTGTTCTTTTGAGCTTAAATTTTTAAATTTGGTTTATAAAAAGATTTGGATGTGTAACATTACTTCATAAAAAATTCTGTACGTGACATCTTTTTTATTATCTGTTACTTCGAATAAAAGATTTTAAGATTTTGAAATCTATAATTAAGCACGAGGAGTATTCTAATAGATTGCATGTTAATTTTAATTTTAACTTATTTATGTATTCGAGTATGCAAATTATATACTTTTTGTTCTTTTGAGCTTAAATTTTTGTTAGGAGCCCAATCGAAAAAGGTCGAAAAAGGCTTAGGGCCTTTGATTAACCAAAACAGGTCAAAGTGTAGTCCCTTAGTATGATGAGAAGAAACTACATGAATGAGCTCCTCTATAGCATGTGGAGGCAACTCAAATATATGAATTTTGTGATTAATACAACTTGTGATTCTTAGTAGTAGGTACAAGTAATGAGAGGAAGATATTGTCTGCAAAAATGTATACACTTGCTTACTTTTCTATATATATCATATCATATCATATTATATATATAATGTGCTATTGTTCTTCTTCCTTTTATTTGTATGGTATCATCAGGACCCCTATTTATTCAGTTTCCTCAATCCATGAAACCCATGTAGGAGAATTCTGGAGTGGGATCAGGGCCCTTTTTGAAAAAGCTCTACAGAAGCTAAAAATTGTAGGTGTACTAGTCAAACTATTCTCTCTCTTTTTTTTTTTTTCATTTTGTTTCATTTTTTTTTTGGTTTTTGTTTTAGTCAAATCCAGGACTGGATGGAATAGTTGCATTTGAAGGAGTTCACTCCACTGATATGAGCAAAGATATCTGAGGAATCAACCATATCATCTTCTTCTTTCACAACTACCTGCTAAGTTCAAAAGATAAAATTAAAGGCGTGTTTGTTAGATTGTGGAATCATGCCAACAAACCAATAATTCAGAAAAGGTGCTAAGTGATAGAGAATTTTTCTTTTGACTCATTGATTTTGAAGTAAAAGTTATTTTTGTCTGTAATTGATTATGGGAGTGAACAACTAAAACATTATCTCTCAAAAAGTCAAAATCAATTTTTTTACATTGCCAGGAATCGATTCTAATTCAAAGTTAAACAAAAAAGTGTGCTGATATTGGCCTTAATAATTGAATGTGCTCCAGCATCTAGGGAATCTTACTTCTTCTTCATCTTCTTCTTCATGATTGCTACTTGCAGGTCTCTGAGCATCTCCAAAGTCATCATTCTTTGCAAACCTTCCTCGAACTCGCGGCCGGCTATCTGCCAGAGTTTTGCGGCAGGCATACTGTACATTTAATTTGCATGCAGTGTTAATTGAAACTTCACAAAATATGTAGCAAAAAAGAGCAAACTACTATTTCTAACCATAAAATTTTAAAATACTGACAAATTTAACCATGAATAAATGAAATTCATTTTGTACCCACAAAAGATATTCTCTATATGACAAAAGTACTAATTTGTCAATATTTTGAACTTCTATGGATAGAAATGACAAATTTTCGTCTTTCATAAGTATAAAGTTAGTTTTGTTTATTCATAGATAAATTTGTCAATATTCTGAACTTTCATAGATAGAAATGGAAGTTTACTCCATTAAAATTTGATTAATGTACTTAGACTTAAGAGTACCTTGATTTTCTTGCTGAAGTTTCTTTCATTTCTTTTCTTCATGTATCTATGAATCTTTTCTTTTCTTTGCTCAACAGAGAGTTTCCCAACCTTGAAGCTAGAGTCCTCCAAGTTTGAGATTTCTGGTGTTAAGTTGGCAGAACTCCCACCTCCAGCCACTAGTTGCTGACTCTCAGTACTAAGTGCCTGCCAACGAAATTAAAAAGGAAAAAAATCATAAGTTATTTTTCTTTCTTAAACATAAAGGGAAAAACATGCCAATAAACTATTATGGTCTTTTCTAATGATTATGCTGTTTTTAATTTTTATTATCAATTTCTGTTAAAAGAAGTGATTCCTTTCCTGTTATTTGTCCAAATTTGTGCTACTTTTTAGAGGTGACATTCTAAAAGGACTTATATGCTAGCAAGCCACTATTATGATGGATATGCGGCATCTATCTTATGTGGGGTATCAGCTTCTTAGAAATTTGTATAGACTATGCTCTTTTTGCAAAATTTCCACTAGTAATAAAGCCTCTCCTTAATTGTTATTCCCTCACTTCCCTTTTTTTAAGTATTACCATCACTTTTTGATACATCTTTTGGGTCAAGGTACTTTTAAGTCTTGAGGATGTATCAAAAGGTAACAATGACAAAGTAAGTACTTGTTAAGAACCATAGTTACATGGAACGCAATACGTTCTGGAATGGAACAGGTACGCAATATGTGGTACTCCATATGTAAATATTTTATGTGAAAAATATACATATAACGTTCTGGTATGCAGATGAAATGGTACACAGTATGCTACTTAATTGGTCAGGCTAATTTCCAAACTTAAAAGTTAAAGCAGCAAGAAATCTAGAGAATTTTCTTTGAATCTTAGACTCATTTTGCATCCTGTCCTAATAATATAGAATATGAGAATGATTAATGTAGTTTGCGAATAAGCCATACCTGAAGCTCTTGAGGGTTAAACACTCTGTGAATTGAATCTGTACAATAAATTCCACCATTTTCACCTTGGTATTCAAGGTCTGGTCTCTGAAGCTCAGAGCCAAGAAGCATGCTTCCGGTGAACAAAGCGGCACGGTCGGCCGACAAGGCGGTGGCCAGGGGACCAGCAGGAGGCATGTAAGGTGGTGGAATGGCAGCAGGGTTGAGATAAGAGCAAGAAGGAGAAGAAGGGTTGAGAGTGACATAAGAAGGAACAGCAGAAGAAATGCAATCCTCTTCAAAGACAGAAGGCAATTGAGGAGCCCCCATGAGAGGAGGAGGAGGAGGTGCAACAGCACTAGTGTCANNNNAGAAGAGAAATCAAACTGTTCTTGATGATGGTTTGTTGTGACTGGGAACATCGGTGGAACATTGAAAGCTGCAGGTGAAGATGAGAAATCTATGGAGGCAGAGATGTCATTGTCAAGCTCTTCTTGAGAGTCAAAGATGATTGACAGGTTACTACTGTTGGTTGTGTTGTTGTTGGTGGTGGTGGTGCTACTTGGGGTGGTGACACTGTTATTGCTATTATTGCTATTTGTATTATTGTTATTGTTATTGTTATTGAACTTGGTTTCTACTTCTAATGCTAGAGACATGTTTGTTGCATATGAGGAGTTCTCTTCATAGCAACAATTTGAGCTTGAAGTAACCTCAGAGTTTTGAAGTGCTTCTGGGAACAAATCAGAGTCACATAGCTCAAAAAGTCTAGCACTGATTGGGCTTGAAATTTCATCCTGCAGCCAGTGAAACAAGAGCATTGTTAATAACATGGCTACTGATAAATAGTTAAATACCAACTAAGACCACTCTCAGAATAATGGTATTAGACTTCATATATATAAAAGAACACAAGTAGAATAGGAGAATGATTCTACATTAATTTTATTATTATTATTTATTTATTTTTTTAGTTCCTTTCCATTATGAGAATGAACCCAATTCTTCTTGCTGATATTGATAGAAATGAGACTGTTCTGATAACATAGCAATCTCTTAGTTTGAACTTTCAAAAGATAATATTCTCTAATCAGTCTAAGCTTTATTTTATTGCATGTCTTCATCGTCAAATAGTGAGCATTTCTGAAAAGTGAGTGACATTGCACACCAATAAATATCAGATATGTTCATCATTACAAGTCCTTTTCTACAAGAAGGACTATTTCTGCATACAAATCTTGTTAGTTGCATGGTCCAGTGATAGGTTGAATTTATATTTGGTCATGAAAGGACAATAAATTGTCCAAAAGGGTTGGCTATTTTTGAGCTATTTTTCACTGAAAAGGATGTGCATCTATGCCTTCATGTGAACAATGTGACATGCAAGAAGCTAAGGTACCAAATGTTTGTACCATATACAGTTGTTAGAGAAAGAAGGAACCTCATGATATGTGCATGTTGATTATGCTTCAATGACAAATGAAAGGCACTCAAAGGAACACAAAAAGCTACACATTTGAACTATTTTTTGAGTGATGTTATTTGAACATTATAAAATAAGTGGTTATTTCGCATAAATAAATCCAAAAGTGAATGAAAATAATATATTTAAGTGAAGATCATACTATTATTTAAAGGTTCATACTCACGTACAGATTAAGAATGTACATAATATACAGAGTTAACACCAAAAAAAAAAAAAAAAAAGGAAAGAGAAAGAACCCACAAAATATGATATATACTCTCTTTTATCTCTGTACATTCTCAATATGCATTAGAGTAAGCACTTTATTTAAAAGCCAATAAAATGAGTATTGATACGAAATACGAAAAATTAGATGTTTTAAAAAACATTTACCAAGCACATATATTCCACAATAATAGAAAGCTATGTTCAATTGGCTATCACAAGGCAGAATGAGATTATGATGCAGTTAACAATTTGCCCTTCTCTTAGAAAATGACATTTTGCTTGTCCTGGATTGGATTGGATTGGATTGGATAGGATAAAATCTTGGAAGAAAAAAAAAGGGTCAGAGCCAATGCAAGTTCTTATAGAAGAATCAATATTCTTTCTTATTGCCACAGTCAAAGAAGCATTATTATATGCTTACCAACTTTATAAATTATTGTCAGAAAAAAGAAAGATAGAACTCGTTCTTCCATGCAAATTGACATTGAAGGATGGAATTGGAAAGAGAAAAAAGAAAAAGAATTTGAGAAATGGCTTCTAGATTTCTCGAATGGTTAATTAAGAAGAGTGGTACTAATAGCTTCTTTGTTAGCTCTGCGAATATCGCCATTAGGGAGGGGAATAACATTCACACATTAATATTTGCATACAAAAACAAAGAACTAACCATTCATCCATGCATGAAAAAGAGAGAACAAGTACATGATCACATTAGACATCTCATGATGAGAAACACAAGATCAATTATGAGTAATTCCATATGAAAAAAAAAAAAAACACAAATTCACGCCGTAGAAAGAAAATAAATAAAACTTTTGATGACCCACATGAACAAACATTTTGGTTTAGGATCACATCATGACACAATACAACAGAACCCAAAACCAAAGATAGCTACAAGAACACATGCATAATTTAATTTATTATGAGAACATATATCAAACACCATGCATGCATGGATCAAAAGAATGGGTTGATGGAATTACAATGGGGAGTTGTTGCTCAACCTTTGGTGGCAGTGGCTGATCAAACACATCCTGCAACATGGTGTATTAAAATATTCTATCCTGCTCTCACAAGAACCGAGGCAAATCAAATCAAAGGGATACAAAAAAGAGAAAGGGTGTATGAATTATTTATAATGGTAGTGAGATAGAAGAAGTGGAAAATGTAACAATAACTGGGTGGTGGTGGTGGTGGTGTTGGCAACCGACACATGTGATGCTGAGTAATGAAACCAAGGTAATTAAAGAACAAGAACACCACTCCAATAAGGAGAAGAGAACCATCGAAGTTGTTGTTATCGCTGTTGTAATGTAATGTAATGTAATAATTAGAGAGTAATTAATTAATTAATTAATAAAAAAAGAGAAAAGGGTAAAAAGAAAAAGAAAAAATTAGTTATGAAATTTGTTGTGTGTTGGGAATATTTAAAGGGTTTCTAAAAGAAGGGTTGGTCCCAGTTGGAGAGGTCAGCCTGGCACTCTCGGGCGTCAACGCGAACCTCACGCTAAGCCAAGAACATGACCCAAACCCTCTCTAGCTTCTTGCCACGTGGCACTTTCCCTCAGTGGATTTTCGTTTGACCTATGACCAGGCCTTTTACATGGATATATCTTTACATATACTCATAATTAATTATTCAATTACTATATGCTTGGTTATTAGTTATACTTGTTAATTACTACTTACTTGGTTATTATTATTCAATTGATTTTCATATTTTTCTTCTTTTCCCTTTTGGTTTGGTCACATGTACTAAAAATTAGTAGTTTTGTTCCAACACATGTTTATATCTTAAGAAGGAGACGAGTCACGTGTGGTTTTCACTATTAGATCCACAGTTTAAGAAGTCTCCTAACAGATTTATTTGCTAGTTCTGACTTCGTATATTTTTAACCATTTTTTTTATATTTTTTGCTTTTAAGAAAAAAAAGAAAAATACCCTTCATTAAATCCAAGACAAATTTAGTAAATATAATTTAGTCTCTCAACGATATATAATTTTTAAATAATAAAATTTAAAAAATATGATAATATATAATTAATTATTTATTTAAATTTTTTTATATTAACAATACATAAAAGTTAAATTCTTGATTTAGTTCTTAATAAATATTTTACATTTTGAAAGATGTAATTTTTTAATTAATGGAAGATATATAAAGCGAATCTCATTTAGTACCTCCATCTTATGAAAATTCAAATATTAAAGTTATATACATACGAAGAAAAAGTGCACCATAATTTAAGTATATTTTGTTAAAAAATTACTTGACTGCATAGTATATTTGAATAAATATCCATTTAATCATTATGAATAACATTATATTTTTAAATGCACTTAGAAAAAGATGGATATAATTAACATCATCTGCGCTTTTTTTTTATCATTTTAATAATAGAAATAAAACTGTATACATAAGATGTATACGAAAAATTATGTAGATGACATTTATTTTTTTAATTGTTTGTATGTCTGATTGAAAGTCTATATTTTCAATTGCTTACATCTATAATATTTCTTTTTTCAATATGCTTACATGTACGTGAAATGATGAGGATAATTATTGTTATTGTCATTATTTAAATGATTTTATTAGCACAAAAATTTTGGCAAAAATCATAAGCATATAAATAGATAAATAATTAGACCCACGAGATGGATGAAACTCAGCATAGAAATCTGGGACTTATATATACGTGAAATGATGGGAAGACATTATTATAATTATTTGAATGATCTTGTTAACACAAAAATTTTGACAAAAATCATGACATTCGTAGGATATAAATAAACAAATGATTAGACCCATGAGATGGATGAAACTCAACATAGAAATTTGGGCTTACATGTACGGGAAATAATGGGAATGATTATTTTTATTATTATTATTTGAATAATTTTTTTAGCACAAAAATTTTGACAAAAATCATGACATTCGTAGCATATAAATAGACAAATAATTAAACCCACGAGATGGATGAAACTCAACATAGAAATCTGGGGCTTACATGCACGTGAAATGATGGGGATGATTAACGTTATTATCATTTATCATTATTTGAATGATTTTGCTAGCACAAAAATTTTGGCAAAAATCATGACATCTGTAGCATATAAATAGACAAATGATTAAACCCACGGGATGGATGAAACTCAACATAGAAATCTGGGCTTAAATGTACGTGAAATGATGGGAAGATGGATGAAACTCAACATAGAAATCTGGAGCTTACATGCACGTGAAATGATGGGGATGATTAACGTTATTATCATTTATCATTATTTGAATGATCTTACTAGCACAAAAATTTTGGCGAAAATCATGACATCTGTAGCATATAAATAGACAAATGATTAAACCCACGGGATGGATGAAACTCAACATAGAAATTTGGGCTTAAATGTACGTGTGGGATTACATGTACATGAAATGATGGAGATGATTATCTTTATTATCATTATTTGAATGATCTTTTTAGCACAAAAATTTTGACAAAAATAATGACATCCGTAGCATATAAATAGACAAATAATTAGACCCACAAGATGGATGAAACTCAACATAGAAATCTGGAGCTTACATGCACGTGAAATGATGGGGATGATTAACGTTATTATCATTTATCATTATTTGAATGATCTTGCTAGCACAAAAATTTTGGCAAAAATCATGACATCTGTAGCATATAAATAGACAAATGATTAAACCCACGGGATGGATGAAACTCAACATAGAAATCTGGGCTTAAATGTACGTAAAATGATGGGGATGATTATCTTTATTATCATTATTTGAATGATCTTTTTAGCACAAAAATTTTGACAAAAATAATGACATCCGTAGCATATAAATAGACAAATAATTAGACCCACAAGATGGATGAAACTCAACATAGAAATCTGGAGCTTACATGTACGTGAAATGATGGAGACAGGGACGAACCCAGACATTAGAGGAGGCGGGCACTTGCCCCCACTAGATTTAAGAAAAAAAATAATTCTATATAAATTAATATATTTATTTTAATGTAATTTATTTTTGTCCCACAAAAATTTATAAAGTATTATTTTTAGATTTATGTTAAAAATAATATTTTTATTAAATTTAACGTATAATAATATTTATTTTGTTAAATTGAAAAAGAAAAAGACAGAAAATTAGAAGTATGAGGAGATTTGAAAAGAAGAAAGAAGCGATTAATTGTATCAACCATGTTACATTTACATAAAAATTCAATTATGTATAAATTTTTTAATCTAACAATATATCAAAAATAAATTAAAAAATATATAAAAAATTAATTATTTCAAAAAGAAAGAAAGAAAAATAATTGTAAATTAAGTTTTTATTATTTGATATAAACATATTTTTTATATATAGGTTTATTTTTTTATGGTATTTATATACAATTATAGTTTCAAATTATAAATGCTAGTGTTTAATAGGCGTTAACGTGCCAATTGATTCAGTCTTTTATTATTAAATGTATATAAAAATGCATAAGAATAAAATCAGTTATGATGAAAAATTATTTATAATTTAATTAAAATGTTTTAAGTTTAAATTTTAGAAATAAAAACATAATTTTTTTATAAATTATATATAATAAATAGTATTTTAAGAATAAAAGTGTTTGCTAACTCTTTTTAATTTTTATATCTCCATATAATTAATAATATTTAACAAAATTTATTTAATATATATATATTTTGCCCCCCACTCCTAAAATTTTCTGGGTCCGTCACTGCATTCGGCCATGCAAGTGTTCAATAACTCTTTTTAAATTTTATATCTCTATTATATTTTTAATATAATTAACAATGTTCAACAAAATTTATTTTAAGATATATTTTTGCCTTTACTCTTAAAATTTTATGGGTCCGTCGCTGGATGGGGATGATTAATGTTATTATCATTATTTGAATGATCTTGTTAGCACAAAAAATTTGGCAAAAATCATGACATCTGTAGCAAATAAATAGACAAATAATTAAACCCACAAGATGGATGAAACTCAACATAAAAATATGGGGCTTACATGTACGTGAAAAGATAGGGATGATTAACGTTATTATCATTATTTGAATGATCTTGTTAGCACAAAAATTTTGGCAAAAATTATGACATCCGTAGCATATAAATTGACAAATGAATAGAACACAAGATGGATGAAACTTAACATAGAAATCTGGACTTACATGTACGTCAAATGATGGGGATGATTATCTTTATTATCATTATTTGAATGATCTTTTTAGCACAAAAAATTTTGGCAAAAATCATGACATCCGTAGCATATAAATAGACAAATAATTAAACCCACGAGATGGATGAAACTCAACATAGAAATATGGGGCTTACAAGTACGTGAAATGATGGGGATGATTAACATTATTATCATTATTTGAATGATCTTGTTAGCACAAAAATTTTGGCAAAAATCATGACATCCGTAGCATATAAATAGACAAATGATTAGACCCACGAGATGGATGAAACTCAACATAGAAATCTGGGCTTACATGTACGTGAAATGATATGGATGATTATCTTTATTATCATTATTTGAATGATCTTTTTAGCAGAAAAATTTTGGCAAATATCATGACATTCGTAGCATATAAATAGACAAATAATTAGACCCACGAGATAGACCCAGGCATTAGAGGAGGTAGGCACTTGCCTCCGGTAACAGCCCAAACCACCCGCTAGCATGATATTGTTTGCTTTGGCACACAAGGCCTCACGGTTTTGCCTTTGACGATAGGCATGATAGCCGAAGCCTTCTACACTCACTCGTTAAAACGCGTCATGCTAGGGAGAGGTATCCACACCGTTATAAGGCATGCTTCATTCCCCTCCCTAACCGATGTGGGACCTTACAATCCACCCCTTCTAAGGGAGCCCAGTGTCCTTACTGGCACATCGATTCGGCCTTCGCCCCTGATACCATCTGTAACAGTCCAGACCACCCACTAGCACGATATTGTCCGCTTTGGCACACAATGCCTCACGATTTTGCCTTTGACGATAGGGATGATAGCCGAAGCCCTCCACACTCACTCGTCAAAACGCGTCATGCTAGGGAGAGGTATCCACACCCTTATAAGGCATGTTTCGTTCCCCTCTCCAACCAATGTGGGACATTACAATCCACCCCCTAAGGGAGCCCAGCGCCCTCGCTGGCAAATCGATCCGGGCTCTGACTCTGATACCATTTGTAACAGTCCAGACCTCCCCTTTGCACGACGCATTCTGACAAGTGAGTGTGGGGGGTTTCGGCTATCATCCCTATCGTCAAAAGCAAAACTGTGAGTCCTTGTGTGCCAAAATGGACAATATCGTGCTAGCGGGTGGTTTGGGTTGTTATATAATTCAAATTCAAAATAGTGTTGGAAAATATTCAAAATTGAATCTTTAATATTTTTCACAATAATTGTGAGTAAAAAAGTTTTCTTTCATTGTACATTTAATTTGTCTATACAAAACATTTGCATCTTCTATTTTTAAATTTTTTATAATATATGCTTTTTCTTCTTATAATAAATGTTTGAATTTGTTCATGATATTTATCTTCACAATTACATGAATAGATATTCCCTACAATGTTAGTAAATCATAGTTAATAACTAGTTAAAAAATTGATTACATTTAATTTTTTTAAGTTATTAGAAAAAGAACAATGAATAGTATATTGAAAGAAATATAATTTTAATGATATTAAAATACAATTATATATAAAGTATTATAAAATAATATAAAAAGTATAAAAAGCAAAAATAAAGAATTTTTTTCGTAAATTCAATTTAAAAATACAATAAATATGTTTGTTTTGTACCTTTTCATTTAATAGAATCATTTCTAAGCAAAAGAACTCTTCTTCAATTGTGGGTGTTAATATTTTCTATAGATGAACCATGCAAACTTTGATAAACTAATTGTTTGTTTGTTTAGTGATATTGTCCAAAGAATGATGCTCTATTGAGTAAGTTTGAGATTTTGTGTAGTGCAAAAATAAATTTCTTGTGCTAAATTTGATGTTATTTGAAGGAATAGTGATAAGAGACTTATTTAATAGTTTAAATAGTATGAAATTTGAATATTTGTAATATAAAATTTATTATGATTAATAGATTATTATAACATTTGTAATATGGATTGTAACAGCCCAGACCACCAGCTAGCACGATATTGTCCGCTTTGGCACACAAGGCCTCACGGTTTTGCCTTTGACGATAGGGATGATTGCCGAAACCCCCCTCACTCACTCGTCAAAACACGTCATGCTAGGGAGAGGTATCCATACCCTTATAAGGCATGCTTCGTTCCCCTCCCTAACCGATGTGGGACCTTACAATCCACACCCCTAAGGGAGCCCAGCACCCTTGGTGGCACATCGATTCGGGCCCCGACTCTGATACCATCTGTAATAATCTAGACCAACCGCTAGCACGATATTGTCCACTTTAGCATACAAGGACTCACGGTTTTGCATTTGATGATTGGCATGATAGCCGAAGCCCTCCATACTCACTCGTCAAAAAGCGTCATGCTAGCACCCTTATAAGGCATGCTTCGTTCCCCTCCCCAACCGATGAGGGGCCTTACAATCCACCACCCCTAAGGGAGCCAATTGCCCTCGCTGGCACATCGATCCGGGCTCCGACTCTGATACCATCTATAACAGCCGAAACCACCCGCTAGCACGATATTGTCTGCTTTGGCGCACAAAGCCTCACGGTTTTGCCTTTAAGGATAAGCATCATAGCCGAAGCGCCCCACACTCACTCGTCAAAACGCGTCATGCTAGGGAGAGGTATCCATACGCTTATAAGGCTTGCTTCGTTTCCCTCCCTAACCGATGTGAGACCTTACAATCCACCTCCCTAAGGGAGCCCAGCGCCCTTGCTGGCACATCGATTCGGGCTCTGACTCTGATACCATCTGTAACAGCCCAAACCACCCGCTAGCACGATAATGATAGGGATGATAGCCAAAGCACCCCACACTCACTCGTCAAAATACGTCATGCTAGGGAGAGGTATCCAGACCCTTATAAGGTATGCTTCGTTCTTCTCTCCAACCGATGTGGGACCTTACAATACACCCCCATAAGGGAGCCTAGCGCCCTTGCTGGCACATCGATTTTGGCTCCGGCTCTAATACCATCTGTAACATTCCAGACCACCCGCTAGTACGATATTGTCCAGTTTGGCATACAAGGCCTCACGGATTTAACTTTGACGATAGGGATGATAGCCGAAGCACCCCACACTCACTCGTCAAAATGCGTCATGCTAGGGAGAGGTATCCATACGCTTATAAAGCATTCTTCGTTCTCCTCCCCAACTGATGTGGGAACTTACAATCCGCTCCCCTAAGAGAGTCCAGCGCCCTCGCTGGCACATCGATCCGGGCTCCGGCTCTGATACCATCTGTAACAGCCCAGACCACCTGTTAGCACGATATTATTCACTTTGGCATACAAGGCCTCACGGTTTTGTCTTTGATGAGAAGGATGATAGCCGAAGTCCCCTACACTCACTCGTCAAAACCCGTCATGCTAGGGAGAGGTATCCACACCCTTATAAGGCATGCTTCGTTCCCCTCCTCAACCGATGTGGGACCTTACAATCCCACTAGGTTTAAGAAAAAAATAATTCTATATAAATTAATATATTTGTTTTAATGTAATTTATTTTTGTCCCACAAAAATTTATAAAATTTTATTTTTAGATTCATGTTAAAAATATTTTTTTATTAAATTTAAGGTATAATAATATTTATTTTGCTTAGTAATGGCTGAGCATTTTCCCAAGTATTCTCAAACTCATCGTTGTCCTTCCACTTAATTAATGTTGCCCAAATCTTTTTGTTCACCTTTCACAGGAGATGCCACAAAAGTGCAGGCCTTATTTTGTCTCTTATCTGTTGATCTAGTAGTTCAGAGCTAGCGTCTCCTATAATTTGTATTATTCTGCTGTCAATTATGACTGCATCATGCTTTTTGACATTTTTATAGAAAGCTTGGTTTGCAAATGGACTTTCAACAGTTTCTTTTTACTAAATTCAGATGCTTTGGGATTCACAAACAATGCAATATCAAAAATGAATTAAAAAATAAATAAAAAATTAATTATTTCAAAAAGAAAAAAAGAAAAATAATTGTAAATTAAGTTTTTATTATTTGATATAAACATATTTTTTATATATAGGTTTATTTTTTATGGTATTTATATACAATTATAGTTTCAAATTATAAATACTAGTGTTTAATAGGCGCTAACGTGCCAATTGATTCAGTCTTTTACTATTAAATGTATATAAAAATGCATAAAAATAAAGTTAGTTATGATAAAAAAATTATTTATAATTTAATTAAAATGTTTTAAGTTTAAACTTTAGAAATAAAAACATATTTTTTATAAATTATATATAATAAATAGTGTTTTATGAATAAAAGTGTTCACTAACTCCTTTTAAATTTTATATCTCTATTATATTTTTAATATAATTAACAATGTTCAATGAAATTTATTTTAAGACATATTTTGCCTCTCCTCTTAAAATTTATGGATCCGTCACTGGATGGAGATGATTAACGGGGAGTGGATCCTCTCCAGTGAGAAAAAAACTGGATGGTATCCAGTGTTCAATCTAACCATTCATTGCGCTCTCTCTCTTATTTATTTCTGGTCCCACTCATAGAATCAAAGGTGATAGATCACACTGGATTCTATCAATTGTTAAAAAAACTGGAGAGGATCTTTTTCCTGATTAACGTTATTATCATTATTTAAATGATCTTGTTAGGACAAAAATTTTGGCAAAAATCATGATATCCGTAGCATATAAATAGACAAATGATTAAACTCACGAGATGGATGAAACTCAACATAGAAATCTGGACTTACATGTACGTGAAATGATGGGGATGATTTCCTTTATTATCATTATTTGAATGATCTTTTTAGCACAAAAATTTTGGCAAAAATCATGACATCCGTAGCATATAAATAGACAAATAATTAAATCCACGAGATGGATGAAACTCAACATGGAAATATGGGGCTTATATGTACGTGAAATGATGGGGATGATTAACGTTATTATCATTATTTGAATGATCTTGTTAGCACAAAACTTTTGGCAAAAATCATGACATCCGTAACATCTAAATAGACAAATGATTAGACCCATGAGATGGATGAAACTCAACATAGAAATTTGGTCTTACATATACGTCAAATGATGGGGATGATTATCTTTATTTTTTATTATTTGAATGATCTTTTTAGCACAAAAATTTTAGCAAAAATCATGACATCCGTAGCATATAAATAGACAAATAATTAAACCCACGAGATGGATGAAACTCAACATGGAAATATGGGGCTTATATGTACGTGAAATGATGGGGATGATTAACGTTATTATCATTATTTAAATGATCTTGTTAGCACAAAAATTTTGGCAAAAATCATGACATCCGTAGCATATATATAGATAAATGATTAGACCCACGAGATGGATGAAACTCAACATAGAAATTTAGGCTTACATGTACGTCAAATGATGGGGATGAATTATCTTTATTATCATTATTTGAATGGTCTTTTTAGCACAAAAATTTTGGCAAAAATCATGACATCCGTAGCATATAAATAGACAAATAATTAGACCCACGAGATGGATGAAACTCAACATAGAAATCTGGGGCTTACATGTACGTGAAATGATGGAAACAGGAACGGACCCAGGCATTAGAGGAGGCGGGCACTAGCCCCCTGTAACAGCCCAAACCACCCGCTAGCACGATATTGTTCGCTTTGGAACACAAGACCTCACGGTTTTGCCTTTGACAATAGGCATGATAGCCAAAACCCCCTCACACTCACTCGTCAAAATGTGTCATGTTAGGGAGAGGTATCCACACCCTTATAAGGCATGCTTCGTTCCCCTCCCTAACCGATGTGGGACCTTACAATCTACCCCCCTAAGGGAGCCCAGCACCCTTGCTGGCACATCGATTCGGGTTTCGCCTCTGATACCATCTGTAACAGCCCAGACCACCCGTTAGCACGATATTGTCCGCCTTCGCACACAAGGCCTCACGGTTTTACTTTTTACAATAGAGATGATAGCCGAAACCCCCCAACACTCACTCGTCAAAATGCGTCATGTTAGGGAGAGGTATCCAGACCCTTATAAGGCATGCTTCGTTCCCCTCCCCAAGCGATGTGGGACCTTACAATCCACCCCCCTAAGGGAGCCCAGCACCCTCGCTGGCACATCGATCCGGGCTCTGCCTCTGATACCATGTTTAACTACCCAGACCACCCACTAGCACGATATTATCCGCTTTGGCATACAAGACCTCACGGTTTTGCCTTTGACGATAAGGATGATAGCCGAAGCCCCCCACACTCACTCGTCATAACGCGTGATGTTAGGGAGATGTATTCACACCCTTATAAGGCATGCTTCATTCCCCTTCCCAACCGATGTGAGACCTTACTCCCCCACTAGGTTTAAGAAAAAAAAATAATTCTATATAAATTAATATATTTGTTTTAATGTAATTTATTTTTGTCCCACAAAATTTTATAAAATTTTATTTTTAGATTCATGTAAAAAATAATTTTTTTATTAAATTTAACATATAATCACATTTATTTTTTTAAATTTGATTTAATATCAAAATTAAAAATAAGTAAATAAATTAACTCAATAAAAAAGTTAATAAACAATGATAATATAATTTTTTAAATCCAATCAACTCGTTAATTACCAAACTAAATCTTTATATTTGAAATATAAGTAAAATTATCAGCATTTTTTTGTCTTAAAAAATTAGTTGAGATAAAAAAATTGTATTTATCTATTAATAAATATCCTTTATTTTAAAATGATATAATATTTTTTTAATTTTATCTTTTAAATAATCTTTCTTGTAATAACTATTTTAAATTAAAAAGTATC
Organism: Arachis duranensis; assembly: GCF_000817695.3. Classification (NCBI taxonomy): domain Eukaryota; kingdom Viridiplantae; phylum Streptophyta; class Magnoliopsida; order Fabales; family Fabaceae; genus Arachis; species Arachis duranensis. The sequence goes on from NC_029780.3 coordinate 101,470,227, forward strand.
TTATGTCATAAATATTATAAAAAATAAACTTTCTAATTCAATGTGAGGTAATTAATTGTTGAAAATTATAATGAGTATTAGAACAATTGTTTATGTAACACCCTACCATACTTACGCTTAAGTCGTAAAGCAGAGGTGGCGAGGTATTACGACTTCTAAAAAAATAAAATACATACTTATAGTAGTAGAAAGAAGATAATAGACTAGGAGCCTTGAAAAATGGGTAAAACAAAACTGCAAAATGAAAAGCGCCACGCTCCGAAAGCAGAATAACTTGCGTGTGAGTCAAACTATAACTATCAAACGTAAGATAATAAAAGTATGAATAGAAAGCCAAAGGTACAAAATAACAAGCTCCTCACTCAGTCCGCGAAGATATCCAAAACCCAAAATGTACATAAACAAAACCCTGCCTCTCCATAAACCTCTAGGAGGATCAAAAAGAATAAGTTATGCAGAGAGAAAGCTAAGTATGTGTATATACATCTCTACACACCAAAATAACCCAGTAACCACTTCGCTTCAGGTGTCCAGACGCCTAATGAGATACCTTTCGACCTGCATCTGAAAAATAACAACATAGTATGGAATGAGAATTGGAGGTTCTCAACATGGTAAAGGTGTCACACACATAAGATATAAGGTCCTGAGAATGCCAGAGGCAATCCTAAAATGCCGACACTCAGATTATAAAGCTTAAAGTACTAAATATAACCATAAAAATGGAGGTCATCTAGGGAATACTAAACCTAGCTTAAACTTAATCTCAACTCTAAACCTTTCCACCTTTTCTCTGTTCGTCCATCTCTGGTGAGTTTGCAAAGACAGACAAACAGACAATTGCAAACGCAGGTAGGAAATAAGTAGTGCAAGTAGCAAATATAACCGTTAGCATAATATATTCAATTAGGCATTCCCAAATAATGCATAGCAAACAAAGCAAACAAAATGCACATGATGCATGCCTGTCATATGGCTAATGAGGCTCATCTGTCGGCTATCAAGCCAACCCGACAAGTCCGGTTTGCTAAAGCCTGGACTGTCCCCCGTCGCGCATCCCCATGAGTCTATGCATAACTTTTTCTCATATCATTCATAATTCATACATTCATATATATAACTTTACTCAATGGGGGCTACTATTCCCGAGAATTTATACGTGCCCGATCATCCTTACGACGTAGGGTTAATAGAGTATCAAGTCTCAACCTAGAGCACGTGGTGGCAAGCCATTGTACTTTACCCAAGGAAACTCGTATCTCGGATAATCATTCCATAATCATTCATTACTGACTCATCATATCATTGTACTTTTATACGTAACTCATCATAACTCGGAGGAAGTGGGTGAAACCACAACCTTTGCGTCTATATGGGGAGCCTCTATACTAACCAACCTGGAGCAAGTGGGGCGGAAACCACAACTCTTGCATCTACCCAAGAGGTACATTGTCATATGCCCAGGAGGAACGAAGGAGGAGATCCTAACCTCCCACCATCTCGTTGGGGGAGGTTTTACAACCATCGTAAGGTCCACATCGGTTGGGGAGAGAAACAAAGCATGCCTTATAAGGGTGTGGATACCTCTCCCTAGCATGACGCGTTTTGACGAGTGAGTGTGGGGAACTTCGGCTAGCATCCCTATCGTCAAAGGCAAAACCGTGAGACTTGTGTGCCAAAGCGGACTATATCGTGCTAGCGGGTGGTCTGGGCTGTTACAGATGGTATCAGAGCCGGAACCCGGATCGATGTGCCAGCGAGGGCGCTGGGCTCCCTTAGGGGGGTGGATTGTAAGGCCCACATCGGTTGGGGAGGGGAACGAAGCATGCCTTATAAGGGTGTGGATACCTCTCCCTAGTATGACGCATTTTGACGAGTGAGTGTGGGGGGGCTTCGGCTAGCATTCCTATCGTCAAAGGCAAAACCGTGAGGCCTTGTGTACCAAAGCAGACAATATCGTGCTTGCGGGTGGTCTGGGCTGTTACATATGGTATCAGAGCCGAAGCCCGGATCGATGTGCCAGCGAGGGCGCTGGGCTCCCTTAGGGGGTGGATTGTGAGGCCCACATCGGTTGGGGAGGGGAACGAAACATGCCTTATAAGGGTGTGGATACCTCTCCCTAGCTTAACGCGTTTTGACGAGTGAGTGTGGGGGGTTTTGGCCATCATCTCTATCGTTAAAGGCAAAACCGTGAGGCCTTGTGTGCCAAAGCGGATAATATCGTGCTAGCGGGTGGTCTGGGCTGTTACAGATTCAATAGGATATCAAATGTTTATTATCCCTGGTATCCGGATGGTTATTCTGGATAGTATATGGATGTATTGTGTTTGAAAAAGTAGTAGTATTTTACCCTAAATGTTCATTTTTTAACTCATATTGGGCCAAATAAATAGCCCATTATACATATTGTACAAATATTCCATTGGCTCCTGGCGGGATTTTTTATTTATATATTACTAACTAATTTAATAACTAAAATGTGTCACATGACACTCTTATTAAAATTTAGAGAAAATATTTTCCTCCAAAATTAGTAAATATCCTTCTTATATTTTCTTATCTACCTCTCTCTTTTTTCTATTTCTCTCTATCCTTCTCACTCTATATATAATTTATAATTCATATTTTATATTAGTAATTTGACAAATCAAAATGTGTCACCAATACTTTTATTATAATTAAAATAAAAAAATTTTCTTAGCTTCCAAGATTAACAAACTCCCTCTCTCATTCTTCTTCTTTATCTTTCTCTTTTCTCTCATTCTCTATTTTTCTCCACCTTTATATTCTACAAAAAATAAAATTAACAACATAATATAATTTAAATAAAAATATTATTATATTCATATTTTTTAGTTAACTTTAAATTTTTATTGCTTATCTTTTTAATATATATTTTCACTTCTTTTCTTTTAAATATTTATTACATATAATTTAAAAAAATACTAATATTGTGATTACAAGTTAGAATCAAGATTCAATTATTTTAAAAAATCAA
>NC_029780.3:101473497-101502291 GCF_000817695.3 Arachis duranensis
AGTGCACACTCAAGCAAACAAACAAATGCATATGATGTATGCCTATCCTATGGCTGATGAGTCTCATCTGTCGGTTATATAGCCAACCCGACAGGTCCTGGTAGTTAACCATTGGACAGTCCCTCTGTGCGCGCATCCCCAAGCTCAATAATATTCCATGGAGTCAAACTCCAAGCTCAAATATAATATTCCATGGAGTCACACTCCAAGCTCAATAGTATAGTATTCCATGGAGTTAAACTCCAAGCTCAAATATAATATTCCATGGAATCACACTCCAAGCTCAATAATGTAGTATTCCATGGAGTTAAACTCCAAGCTCAAATATAATATTCCATGGAGTCACACTCCAAGCTCAATAGTATAGTATTCCATGGAGTTAAACTCCAAGCTCAATAATATTCAATATTCATATTTATGTGCATGCCCATGGGGGAATTCGGGGAGTTAAAGTGCTCGGTCACATCTTGCGACAGAGGGTCAACAAATAGTCTCAAATACACAAGCCACATAATAATCTCTTTCGCTTTTAAAAATATTACCTCAAATCAAGACTCCAATTCTTAAAGAAACTTTGGCAATATCTCCTCTAAGACTCAAATTTCTGCCACCCTTCAAGGGTCCCAACTATCAAACCAAACACCTCTCAGTCACTCAAATCATTTCCAGTAACAAATTATTTCATAATCAAACAAATACCAATATTAAATCTTTTTCCAAACCGACCAACGTCAACAGCAAATTATTGACAACAGCTAAACCTCACATTTTATACTATATACACAATCAATCAATTATTCATTCATTTCATTCCTATCTTAAGGTCTTCTAGCCTAAGTTTTCACGTGACATTAAACATTAACTACGAGAAACTAAAACCATACCTTCGTACGAAATCAAAATATTTAAAGCTCTGGAGAAACTTTCTAACCGAGCTATCGAAGAAGAAAATGTCCAGAATCGTCTGTGCCTCCTAAATCTTTCGTTGGCCAAACTCAAAGAATAGAGGAGTTACGTCACCGTCAACTTCTACCGATCAAAAGTGGTGCCAACGTGTAGAGGAAGAGGTTACGAATACTTTCACCGAATTAAACTTTTTATTGGAGTTACGGATTGCAAGAAATCGAAGTCGGAAGTTTGGTGGGATTTACGGTTTGTTACATTCTTCTCTCTCCCGTTTTCTTTTTCTTTTTTTTTTCTCTCCCGCATATGCTCATCATATACATATATATGCATGCTTAATTAGTAAGCTGTTAAGCCGCCTTTAGCTTTCTTTTTTATTTTATATATATATATATAATGATAATATATATCTAACTTAATGAGAAATGTAAATCGCCTTTAATTTCCATGCTTCATAATTAATAATAGTAACGATCATACTAGGAATAGTAATGATGATCATGTATGTAACAATAATAATAATAATAAACGTAATAATAGTAATAATAATAGTAATGCAATGAATATAATATATATAAATTTATAATGCAATTTAATACTTACTGTAATTATATACAATGTTAATAATAATAATAATAATAATAATAATAATAATAATAATAATAATATGAATTTGATTAAATTAAAATTATTAGTTTAATTACTGATAATAAAAATAATTTTTAAAAAATAAGAAATTCTAATTTTATAAAATATATAAAAAATTAATTATTTCAAACAAAAGAAAAATAATTGTAAATTAAATTTTTATTATTTGATATAAATATATTTTTCATATATAGGTTTATTTTTTATGGTATTTATATACAATTATAGTTTCAAATTATAAATGCTAGTGTATTAATAAGCGCTAACGTGCCAATTGATTCAGTCTTTTATTATTAAATGTATATAAAAATACATAAAAATAAAGTTAGTTATGATGAAAAATTATTTTTAATTTAATTAAAATGTTTTTAGTTTAAATTTTAGAAATAAAAACATATTTTTTATGAATTATATATAATAAATAGTATTTTAAGAATAAAAGTGTTCACGAACTCTTTCTAAATTTTATATCTCTATTATATTTTTAATATAATTAACAATGTTCAACGAAATTTATTTTAAGATATATTTTTGCCTCTACTCTTAAAATTTTATGGATCCGTCACTGGATGGGGATGATTAACGTTATTATCATTATTTGAATGATCTTGTTAGCACAAAAATTTTGGCAAAAATTATGATATCCGTAGTATATAAATAAACAAATGATTAGACCCACAAGATGAATGAAACTCAACATAGAAATCTGGGCTTACATGTATGTGAAATGATGAGGATGATTATCCTTATTATCATTATTTGAATGATTTTTTTAGCACAAAAATTTTGGCAAAAATCATGACATCCGTAGCATATAAATAGACAAATAATTAAACTCATGAGATGGTTGAAACTCAACATAGAAATCTGGAGCTTACATGTATGTGAAATGATGGGGATGTTTAACGTTATTACCATTATTTGAATGATCTTGTTAGCACAAAAATTTTGGCAAAAATCATGACATCCGTAGCATATAAATAGACAAATGATTAGACCCACGAGATGGATGAAACTCAACATAGAAATATGGGCTTACTTGTACATGAAATGATGGGGATGATTTTCTTTATTATCATTATTTGAATGATCTTTTTAGCACAAAAATTTTGGCAAAAATCATGACATCCGTAGCAGATAAATAGACAAATAATTAGACCCACGAGATGGATAAAACTCAACATATTAATCTGGGATTACATGTACATGAAATGATGGAGATGATTATCTTTATTATCATTATTTGAATGATCTTTTTAGCACAAAAATTTTGGCAAAAATCATGACGACATCCGTAGCATATAGATGGACAAATAATTAGACTCACGAGATTGATGAAACTCAACATAGAAATTTGGGGTTTACATGTACGTTAAATGATGGGGACGATTAACGTTAGTATTATTATTTGAATGATCATGTTAGCACAAAAATTTTGGCAAAAATCATGACATCCGTAGCATATAAATAGATAAATGATTAGACCCATAAGATGGATGAAACTCAACATAGAAATTTGGGCTTACATGTATGTTAAATGATGGGAGTGATTATCTTTATTATCATTATTTAAATGATCTTTTTAGCACAAAAAATTTGGAAAAAATTATGACATTCGTAGCATATAAATAGACAAATAATTAGACCCACGAGATGGATGAAACTCAACATAAAAATCTAGGTCGAAACAATAAAGAAATACGTGAAAAATAAAAAATATTTTGATGAAAGACAACATGGAGTGATTACATGATGACTAAGGTGTAGTAAAATGTGGGTGGTTAAACTTAAAAGTCAAAGTAAACCAAATCGTGGGAGTGAAAATTACTCAGTATGGCTTAGATTTATTCTTTATAAAAAAAGAATCAAAAAGGGACTTCGATTTTCAACATCTCAAACTATACTAAATCCCTCTAAAAATTTCAAAATTAAACCGACGTCAGAGAAAGTTATGGAATAAAAGTGATTGTAACTGTTTGAAGTAAATTTATTTTATTTAATTTTTTTGTTTATTATTTTAATTTGTTTGTTTACTTAAATTCTAAACTTTGTTTATTATTTTTGTTATCTTAAATAATTTTTTTTAATTTATTAATTTCATTTATTATAATCATTCTTTTTCAAGTTAAATTCAATTACATTGCTTCATTATAAATTTGTTCGGATATCATACGCAAATCTCGATTTTACAAGCCGATTTCAATCGACCCTAAATTAATAAGTCTTAGGTCGAGCTTACTTTTTTAGAGGAATCGTATCTACTCTCCAAATTAATTTTTTTTTATACAAGCTTGATCGACATCTGTGGTCGAGGGTCGAACAAAAATCAAGTGATACAAATTAGCACAGCCGATAGGACCTTGAGTGAATTTAGCATCAATTGTTGTACTTAATTACATAGTGAAAAGCTAGTGAAAATGTTTGATAGAGCTTCCACTTCGACTGACACGTCAAATAATGACTCTGGACAACCTGAGAAACATGTTATGAGAGGGATAGAGGCCAAATCAACATTTTCAATAGTCAGTATAGGTTGAAGTAGGGGTGATAAATGAGCCTAAATTCGTTGGGCTGACCCACTAACTCGTAAAAAATGGCAGGCTAGGTTGGAAAATTAAGACCGTCACACATCAAAATTCCTCCTAACTCGCACCGCTTAAATCGTGGGTTTTAGCGGGTTTTAGCAACGCGGTGAGGGATTTCCCGACGGGTTCAGTGTTTTTTTGGCCATGGGCATTTTTTGCAATTTTTTTCCTCAAAATGTAACTTCTCCCAACATTGCTTCTAATCTAGTATTTTGGATTATGTTTATTTTTCTTTGGAGATAATATTTATCTTGCTTTGGACAATATTTATTTTGCTTTGGACAATGTTGATTTTTTTATTTTGTTTCAAAAAATTTGGTTTATAATTATGTTTATTACATATTTATAATTACAAAACTTTAATGTTTGTGAATTTAGAAGTTATAATTTTTTTTATGTCTTTAGAAATTATAAATTTATTAAAATAGTTATGAAATTATATATATTATTTAATATTTAATAGAAAAAAGAAGAAATTTGGTGGATTTGGTCCGCCATCCCACCGTTAGGCCGGACGAGGTGAAATTTCAGGACCGCCTCATTAGGCGGGGCGGAGCGGGCCAACCCAACAAAGGGCAGATTTTTGGCGGGTGTAAGAACCCAGTTTTCGATAAACAGGCTTTTCTAGCTATTTTAAAATTTATTTTGCAAAATCCCGAATCATGGTCCAAAAAGAAATAGTGAGGCTGGCTGAATGGTGAAATAAATAAATAAATAAATAAATAAATAAATAAATAAATAAATAAAAACAAAACAGAAAAACACCATTAATATGGTCAAAATTGACTTTACGAGGGTAATTAATCCTCCTAAGTCAAGTTTGACTAGTAAATAATAAATATTAGCTTACAATTAGTTTATTTTTCTCACTAGAGACTTTTTGAGCCCAGAACTTGATAAACCGCTATGTTACGGTTTATTTTGTATTGAATTGAGCAAATTTTTATCTATTATTCTCACACTTACTCATATAATTCGCATGTTTTATATTTTCCTTCCTAATTTTGTGCTATGATTGAAAACATGTTTCTTAGGCCTTAATTTGCTAATTTTAATCCTCTCTTATTATCATTCAATGACGTGATATGTTTGTTAAGTATTTTTAGGGTTTATAGGGCAGGAATGGCTTAGAGGATAGAAAAGAAGCATGTAAAAGTGGAAGGAACACAAGAAATCAAGTATTTCAGAATCTGGTAATAACGCGCACGCATGGGCGACGCATACGCATGACTAGTGCAGTAGGCAAGCGACGTATACGCGTGACCAAGAATTTGTTCAAGCGATGCATACGCGTGGCCAACGCATATGCGTGATAGAGTGTCACGTGCTGTAATTATAGAAAATGCTGGGGGCGATTTTCTGGGCTGCTTTTGACTTAGTTTTAGGCCTGAAAATACTGATTAGAGGCTGCAGAGTAAAGTTGGAAAGGAGGAATCATTCATTCACACTTGATTCACACCATTTTAGGTTTAGATGTAGTTTTCTAGAGAGAGAGATGCTCTCTTCTCTCTCTAGGTTTTAGGGTTTCTTCTTTCAATTTTTCCTTAGGTTCAGATTCAATCTTCTTTTATTTAGTTTTCTCTCACTTTTATTTGTTCTAACACTTTAGTTATTTATTTCTCTCATTAATTCCTTTATTTTGCTAATTTAGTTTATGAGTTCATGTGTTACTCTCAATCTTCATTAATGCAATTTATGTTTCACATTTCTTATTGTTCAATTGCTTTATTATTGTTATTTCTTTGCTTTGGTTAGTTTTAGATTTTGCTATGTCTTGTTAGTTTTCTATGTTTTTATGTTATGCCTTCCAAGTGTTTGATAAAATACTTAGTTGGATTTTTAATTAGATTTTTATGTTCTTAACTTGGATTGATCAATTAGAAACTCTTGAGTTATCAAAATCTTTTTGTTGATTGGTGATTGGAAATTGCTAGTTGGCTTAGACTTCACTAAATCTAGTCTATGATTAGGACTTGTGAACTTAAATTAATTTTGCTCACTTGACTTTTGTTTATTGTTAGAGGTTAACTAAGTGAAAGCAAAAGGCATAGGAATTCCAATTCTCAATAATAATGATAATGAGGATAGGAATTCAAATTCTCAATCTTTGATAGGACATTTTCTTAGTTGTTATTTTATTTCCTTGTTATGTACATTACTTATCTTTTATCACAAAAGCTCCAAAAATACTTTTTTCATAACCAATTATAGGTACACTTCCCTGCAATTCCTTGAGAGACAACCTGAGTTTTAAATACTTCGGTTAATTTTATTGGGTTTGTATTTGTGACAAACAATTTAAATATTGATTGGGGTTTAATTGTCGGTTTAGAACTATACTTGCAATGCGACATTTTTGTGAAAATCTTTACCAACATTTTCTTCCGTCAGAATTCACATTTAGTGACAGTTTTGCGTGCGTCGAGAAAAATTCTAGTAACCGAAAATCTCGAAATCAATGGTCAAAATAATTTCTACCCAACAAAATGTGTCTCAAGATTTATATTAGCCATCCATTCATGATTTACTTCTTTAAGAATAAATATTAGGCATTAATTATTTTACCACACGGTAAAATTTACTCCGAACCGAATTTCTGACTAGTATACCGCAAACGACTCCTAGAATTCCAAAATCTTCTTACTTGCCACCCAAGTAAATTATCTCTCCTTCTCAACCTTTAACCCCTCTCTGCTGTATTTTTAACCTCGAGTACCTAACTACGATTAACTGTGGATAAGCTCGACACGCAACCACTGACTAAGCTTCCTCGTTTTATTGCCCATTCTTCATTAAATTCCAGCCCTTGACCCCGAAAATTCTAGCCCCTTTTACCATCATGAATTCAGTAAGACTTTGATTTTTTTTTATTTAAGGAAGCATTTGCCACAAAATTCACAAAACACTTCATACATTTTTACACCCTTTTAACTGAATTCTTGAGAGAGAAAGAGAGAAAATTCTTGCATCTATTCTCTGCATCCCAGCCCATATTTCAACTCTTCTTCCCTTGTTCTTCATATGTTCTTCAAGGAATCAAACCATACAAGCACAAACTCTTGCCCGTTTTTGCTATTTCTTGCGTTTATACCGAAATTTCGGTTAGGTAAACTCTTGTTCTTTCTCATTTTCTTTTCTATTTTTAAAATAGTAGCCATGATAAATTTTTAATCTCCTCCAGGTAAAGAGAACTCCTCATGAAGCACCCATGGAGTATGCCAAAGGAGTTGAGGAGTTTCGAGCTCACAGTAGTTGAATTTTGACATTTTGCAACACTTTAGGCCCAAAAACAAAACTCATCATCACCAGCTGTGTTTCTTCCCTTGTATGCATGTTTTCTAGTGTGAGAAATGTTTACTAACTGAATTACATAAGAGGTAAGGGTTAGGAGTATGGTTGTGCTTATTTTTGGAGCTTATAAGAGCCACTTTGTGGTGAATTTATGCTTGTTTTGAATTTATGAAAATTTTGTGACTTACCACTGTTTTGGCTTGCTAAATATGTGTAATTTGCTGTTGTATTACCTCGGTATTTTGTGTGAAAAAAGCCGGAAGCATAGAAGTGCTTGGGATTTAAGTTTCAAGCTTTAAACACCACAAAAAGTGAAGAAAAACATAAAAATTACACCTCTGAAATTTTCAGTCACTAAGAGCACAAAAATTATGATAGAAAAAAATTAAAAAATAGTTACAAAAATGGTTTTAATTCTATGGAACAAAGGTGGAAAGGTAAAAGGGGTGTTATGGTCATTTTGGGTGAAAAGAGAGTTAAAAATGTAATTTAAATGAAAAATAAGTAAAATTCTGAATTTAGTGTCATTAGGGATAAAATAATAATTATATAAATTATTTGGGTTAAGATTATAATTATAAAAAATTTTGGGCTAAATAAAAGTTTTAGTAAAAGTTAGAAGTAAAATGGTAAAAAGTGGTAACTAGAATAAGTAAATAAAAAATTAATAAAGGATAAATTTTATTTTAGGTCCCTTAGGATAAAAGTTGGCATTTAATAAAAATATTAGGAATAACTTTAATCGTAGGCAACTATTAGGATTAATTCGGTGAAATTTTGATACTAAATAAGGTTAAACGGTAAAACTAGAGTACTTAGAGACATATTAGTAATTTCAGACATAAAGTCAAATTAAAAAATGAATAATTAACTTAATCAAGGGAAAAAGGTATATTAGGAAAAATATGAAGATACAATGGTAAAATAATAGCATTAGGGGTGAAAGCGTCACTAAAAACCTAATGAAAACAGTAAAAAAAATTAAATAAAAAAGGTAAAATGGTAAAATGTGACAATGCTGAGACATTTTAAGAAAGAGCCGGGCACAAATTTCTATAAAAGAAGGGAGGAAAAATCCCTTAGAAATAAATTTTGTTGAGATGTGCCGCGGAAGAAGACATTGTGAACCCCAAGTTGCTAAGAAGTACCTGGCAGAGTGGACTTCTATCCCGCCTGGCCAGAGACTATATGAATGTGGGGATGTCCACCATATGGAGTGCTGCTCACCGGGAGCACCTTGTATTTCTAGGCCATTCTTTATTAGTGCCGCAATTGTATTTTGAGCACCGGTGCGCGACCGACCTAGTGAAGTAGTCATATCCAGACTTGGACCGGGTAACGTTGGGCTGCGGGTAGCCAACCGACACATGAGTTCATGGCCTGCACAGGACCAGACATGAATCATACTTGGTTGCTGCATTTATCTGTGATTGTGATTTATCTCTACTTCCTGTACTTTGTGTTTGTTTACTATTCTACTATATATTTGTGCTTGTACTTGTTTTTGTGACTTACCAACCTAACTGCGCGAAGTCTTAGACTTAGGCTGCAGAACTCCTTAGATTTTTCTGTGTAGTATCCTGCTGGGAACCTTAGGTTCTCACCCCTTACTTTCCCATTCCGCAGATGCAAACCAGTGAGGTCTTCTTGAATTTTCATCCTTAGGACTAGCGAGCAGCAGTAGCATTATCGGAGGATCAGAGTGACTTCTCTTACTTTCACACATTACTTCTGTGTTTTTTTAGCTACCAGGGTTTGATGACCAGCAGTAGTTATAATAGTAGCAGTCTTTGCCCTCGCTCTGTATAGACTTTTAGAGGGCTAGGTGCTTTTGTAAATACCTATATAAACCAGTTAGAATGGGTCCCAGACTAGAGTGACTCTTGTAAGTCAAGGCCTGTTAGTATTAATATGGAGTCTGTAAATATGATCTTCATGAATAAGCAACGATGTAACCCGATGTAAATTATGATGTACTAAAAGAGCCTTGGGCATATATGTATGATATTGCTATGTTTTCTGTGCTTTATGTATATACTATCTTTATCTATATATCTGACACGTGATCTTAATTAGCACTACAGGCTCATATGAATATATCTAACATAAGGTCTAAAATCTCTAGGGAAAGTCGTGTAGTAATGCCTGGTGGCTAGCATTGGTCATGACATGCTAGAAGCTGGGTCGTTACAAATGGTATCAGAGCAGTTCGTCCTTGGTAGAGCTTGGAGATGGACTGACCATGCTTCATTGCATGCTCTGCTAGTTTATTTCTATGCTGCTAGGGTATCTCTAATGATACATTTTGCATGATGGTCTGTAAGCATTCATTTTGGAAATATTAGCACTTAAACTGGATATGTTAAGACTAATCACCTTAATGTTGATCATTTGGTGTTAATAGGACCTCGATGTCTGCAAACAGACGTAGCCCCCGTCAATTCAGTCCGAGTTCCGATTTGGCATTTGACCTGACTGCCTTATTAGAATCTATGAACGCAATGGTTACAGCTGTGCGTGATTCTGTCATTGCAACCAATAGAGCGGTGGAAAGAATGGAACGACAGCCATGCAACAGAAAATGGTCATGGAAATGGAAGTAGATTGGAAAATAACTTACCCGAAGGGGATAGGCAAATGACTTTGGCATCTTTCCTTAAAGTTAATCCACCTAATTTATTTGGAACCATCAACCCGACCACGGCAGATGATTGGTTTCGTGCCAAAGAATGGGCTCTGCAGGTGCAACATGTCCTTGAAGGACAACAAGTGGAGTTCGCCACTTACATGTTAAAGGGAGATGCACAGCATTGGTGGCAGGGAGTGAGCCAGTTGTTGAAACAAGGAGGAGCTAAGATCACTTGGACTGACTTCTACACTGAGTTCTACAAGAAGTATTTTCCTCCGTCTGCCGGCACTGCCAAAGAGTTGATTACTACAGTTGAGGCAGGAAAGCATGACGGTGGCTGAGTACACCCAAATATTCGAGGACTTGTGTCAATTTTTGGAAGGTGTGCCAAGGAAATCTTGCAGAATATGAGGAGTAGAAGTGTATTAAGTATGAGAGAGGTCTCAGAGGGGAGCTGTTAGCCTTAATGGGTCCAATGGAGATCAGGAACTTTGCTGAATTAGTCAATAAGAGTCAACTGGCGGAAGAATGTGCAAAGAAGTTGGCAGTTACACGAGCAAATCGTCGAAAGGCTGCACAACAAAGTTTCTATCAGAGAGTAACCCCTCAGGGTAGAGATTTTAAATCTAACGGACAGCAACAACACCAACATGGAGGCGACCTTCCCATTTGTTTCAATAGTAGTAACAATAATCATGACCTAGGATGGGTACAGGGAGAACAACCTCAACAAACTCAGGATGACTTCATCTGCCTGAAGTATGGAAAAAATCATGGTGGGAGGCCTTAACAGTTTGGTACAAATATATGTTACTACTGCAATAATAAGAGACATCTGGCAAAGGACTACCACAAGAGGATTTTAGATAGGGCCTCTAAACCCCATCACCAGGCCAGAGTTTTACCGTGACTACTAACAACTGCCAGTAGACCCGGTCACTTCACTTGAGGTGAGTGTTACGCTAATTAAGAACCTTAACCATAACACAAGACATATATGTCCTTATTATTCCTTATGCGTAGCTAAAATTTTGACGGCAAAATTTTCTTTAAGGAGGGTAGAATGTAAGAACACAGTTTTTGGTAAATAGGCTTTTCTGGCTATTTTAAAATTTATTTTGTAAAATCCCAAATCATGGTCCAAAAATAAATAGTGAGGCTGGCCCAATGGTGAAATAAATAAATAAATAAATAAATAAATAAAAACAAAAAAACAAAAGAAAAAAATGAAAAATTAAATAGAAAAAAGACCATTAATATGGTCAAAATTGACTTTACTAGGGTAATTAATCCCCTAAGTCAAGTTTGACTAATAAATAATAAATATTAGCTTACCATTGGTTTATTTTTCTCACTAGAGACTTTTTAAGCCAGAAATTCACTTTTAGGACAGTTTTGCGTGCATCAAGAAAAACACTAGTAACCAAAAATTTTGGAATCAGTGGTCAAAATAATTTTTACCCAACTAAATGTGTCTCAAGATTTGTATTAGCCATCCATTCATGATTTACTCCTTTAAGAATAAATATTAGCCATTAAATATTTTACCACACGGTAAAATTTACTCCGAACTAAATTTCTGACTAGTATTTCGCAAACGACTCCTAGAAATCCAAAATCTTCTTACTTGCCACCCAAGTAACTTGTCTCTCTTTCTCAGCCTTTAACCCTCTCTGCTGTATTTTTAACCTCGAGTAACTAACTGCGGTTAACTGTGGATAAGCTCGACACGCAAGCGTTGACTAAACTTTCTCATTTCCATGCCCCATCTTCATTAAATTCCAACCCTTGGCCACGAAAATTCCAGCCCGTTTTACCATCATGAATTCAGCAAGACTTTGATTTTTTATTTAAGGAAGCATTTGCCACAAAATTCACAAAATACTTTATACATTTTTACACCCTTTTGACCAAATTCTTGAGAGAGAAAGAGAGAAAATTCTTGCATCTATTCTTTACATCCCAACCCATATTTCAACTCTTCTTCCACTGTTCTTCATGTGTTTTTCAAGGACTCAAACCATAGAGAACTCCTCTTGAAGCACCCATGGAGTACGCCTAAGGAGTTAAGGAGTTTCGAGCTCACAGTAGTTGAATTTCGACGTTTTATGACACTTTAGGCCCAAAAACAAAACTCACCACCACTAGCTGTATTTTTCCCTTGTATGCACGTTTTCTAGTGTGAGAAAGGTTTATTAACTAAATTATATAAGAGGTAAGGGTTAGGATTAGTTAGAGTATGATTGTACTTATTTTTAGTGCTTATATGAGCCACTTTGTGGTGAATTTGTGCTTGTTTTGAATTTCTGAAAATTTTGTGAGTTACCACTATTTTTGCTTGCTAAATATGTGTAATTTATTGTTGTTTTACCTCTGAATTTTGTGTGAAAATAGCCGGAAGCATAGAAGCGCTTGGGGTTTAAGTTTCAAGCTTTAAACGTCACAAAAGTGAAGAAAAACATAAAAACTACACCTCTGAAATTTTTAGTCACTAAGAGCACAAAAATTATGATAGAAAAGAATTAAAAAGTAGTTACAAAAATAGTTTTAATCCTATGAAACAACGGTGGAAAGGTAAAAGGGGTGTTATGGTCATTTTTGAGTGAAAACAAAGTTAAAATATAATTTAAATGAAAATTAAGTAAAATTCTGAATTTAGTGTCATTAGGGATAAAATAATAATTATATAAATTATTTGGGTTAAGATTATAATTATAAAAAAATTTTGGGCTAAATAAAAGTTTTAGTAAAAATTAGAAGTAAAACGGTAAAAAGCGGTAACTAGAATAAGTAAATAAATTAATAAAGGATAAATTTGATTTTAGGTCCCTTAGGATAAAAGTTGGCATTTAATATTAGGAATAACTTTAATCGTAGGCAACTATTAGGATTAATCTGGTGAAATTTTGATACTAAATAAGGTTAAACGGTAAAACTAGAGTACTTACGAACATCCTGCCTAGCCAGAGACTATATGAACGTGGGAACGCCTTCCATATGGATTGCTACTCTCTGGGAGCACCTTGTATTTTTGGGCTATTCTTTATTAGTCCTGCGATTGTATTTCGTGCACCGGGTAATGTCGGGCTGCGGGTAGCCCACTGACGCATGAGCTCATGGCCTGCATAGGACCAGGCATGCACTATACTTGATTGATGCATTTATCTGTGATTGTAATTTATCTCTACTTCCTGTACTTTGTATTTGTTTACTATTCTTCTATATACTTGTGCTTGTACTTGTTTGTGTGACTTACCGACCTAATTGCGCAAAGTCTTAGATTTAGGCTGCAGAACCCCTTAGGTTTTCCTGTGTAGCACGCTGCTAGGAACCTTAGGTTCTCACCCCTTACTTCCCTATTCCGCAGATGCAAACTAGCAAGGTCTTCTTTGAGTTTTCATCCTTAGGACTAGCAAGCAACAGTAGCATTATCGGAGGATCAGAGTGACTTCTCTTAATTCCATACATTACTTCTATGTTTCTTCAGCTACTAGGGTTTGATGACCAGCAGTAGTTATAATAGTAGTAGTCTTTGCCCTCGCTCTGTATAGACTTTTAGAGGGCTAGGTGATTTTGTAAATACCTATATAAACCAGTTAGAACGGGTCCTAGACTAGAGTGACTCTTGTGAGTCAATGCCTGTTAGTATAAATATGGAGTCTGTAAATATTTTCATGAATAAGCAACGACGTAACTTGATGTGAATTATAATGTAATAAATGAGCCTTTGGGCATATATGTATGATATTGCTATGTTTTCTGTGCTTTATGTATATACTATCTATTTATCTATTACCTATTTCATTATATCTATATATCTGACATGTGATCTTGACTAGTGCTACAGGCTCATATGTATATATTTAATATAAGGTCTAAAGTCTCTAGGAAAAGCCGTGTAGTGATACCTGGAGGTTAGCATTGGTCATGACGTGCTAGAAGTTGGGTTGTTAAAGCGGGGCGGACTTATCCGCTTGCCACCTCTAGGTAGAAGGACTAATTCGAGGGTTTCAAAAGAAATCCCATTTACTACCCCCCCTCTACTTGGCCTTTATATGGGTGTCTACCTAATTATTGGCCATCTTATGAAAACCTAAGTTTTAAAATTGTTGAAAACGTACGAAAAAAAAGTGCACGATGACTTAGATGAACTTTGTTAAAAAAAATTACTTGGCTGTATAGCATTTTTTAATATAATATCTATTTGGTCATTATGAATAACATTATATTTTTAAATGCGCTTAGAAAAAGACGGATATAATTAACATTATCTTCGCCTATTTTTTATCATTTTAATAATAGAAATAAAAGTGTATACAAAAGATGTATACGAAAAATTATGTAGATAACATTTATTTTTAATGAAAGAGAACATGGGGTAATTACTTGATGATCAAGATGTAGTAAAACGTGGATGGTTGAACTTATAAGATAAGATAAATCAGATTGTGGGAGAGAAAATTACTCAGTATGGCTTAGATTATCCTTTATAAAAAGGAGAGTCAAGGAATTTAAAAGGGACTTCAATTTTTAATATCTCAAGCTATACTAAACCCCTCTAAAAATTTTTAAGTTACGCTGAGATTAGGAAAAATCATGGAATAAAAGTGTTTGTAAATGTTTGAAATCAATTTATTTTATTTAATCCTTTTGTTTATTACTTTAATTTATTTGTTCACTTAAATTCTAAGCTTTGTTTATTATTTTTGTTATCTTAAATAATTTCTTTTAATTTATTAAGTTTATTTATTATAATCATTCTTTTTCTAGTTACATTCAATTGCATTGCCTCATTATAAATTTGTTCGGATATCTTACGCAAATCTCGTTTCTGCAAGCCGGTTTCGATCAACACTAAATTAATAAGTTTCAGGTTGAGCTTACTTCTTTATAAAAGTCGTGTCTACTCTCCGAATTGAAATTTTTTTATACAAGCTTGATCGACATCTGCGGTTGAGGGTCAAACAAAAATCAAGCAAAATAAATTAGCACAGCCAGTAGGACCTTGAGCGAATTTAGTATCAATTATTGTATGTAATTGCGTAGTGGAAAGCTAATGAAAATGTCTGATAGAGGTTCCACTTCGACTGACACGTCGAATAATGACTCTAGACAACCTAGGAAGCATGTTATGAGAGGGATAGGGGCCAAATCAACATTTTCAATAGTCAGTATGGATAGAAGGTAGGAGTGGCAATCGAGCCTAAACCCGCCGGGTTGGCCCCCGTAACCCGCCAAAGAAGGCGAGTCGGGTTGAAAAATTGAGACCACCACACATCAAAATTCCGCCTAGTCCGCACCGCTTAAACTGTGGAATTTGGCGGGGCGGTGAGGGCTTCCCAGAGGGGATCAGTGTTTTTTTTGCCAGGGGTATTTTTTGCAATTTTTTTTTTCAAAACCTAACTTCTCCCAACATTAGTTCTAATCTAGTGTTTTGAATTATGTTTATTTTGCTTTGAAGACAATATTTATTTTGTTTTGGACAATATTTATTTTGCTTTGGAAAATGTTATTTTTATTATGTTGTTTCAAAAAACTTGATTTATAATTATGTTTATTACATATTTACAATTATAAATACTTTAATTTTGTGAATTTAAACATTATAATTTTTTTATATCCTTAGAAATTATAAATTTATTAAAATGACTCGCCCGCCAGCCCACTGTTAGGCCGGGCGGGGTGAGGTTTTATAACCACCTCATTAGGTGGGGCGAAGCGAGCCAGCCTGCCAAAAGGCAGACTTTTGGCGGGGTGAATTTCCCCGCTTGCCACCTCTAGGTAGAAGGACTAATTCGATAAGCATAGTTGTCAGAACCGAACCGGTAATTAAATTGGTCAGACTACTAGGTCACTGGTTTAACCGGTAGGTACTGGTTGAACAGGTTGACTCAGTCCTATGTAAATATAAAAATATGAAATAGTCAAAAACTTAAAATTAAAATTTAAAATATATATCTTTACTAATATTTTAAGAATAATTAAACTATTCTAAAATAATATAGAATAGGAAAAATAAATATTTTATTATTTTTACTCTATCATAAATATTTTTATCTTGTTTTTATATTAAAATAACTATTATTTTTTAAATTTTAATAATGTATTAATTAGTTTATATCTATATTAATAAGATTATTTACAACCCAGTGGTTGTTAATGGTGCTTCCAATTTGGAGAATAAGGGTTTGAACCCCATTTTAGCCATTTTAGAGATATTTTAAATTCCAAAATCAGGATCGTACGGTACATACGTGTTGGAGCACGATGGACTTGTTCTTAACTTTGCATTCCTTTGCTTGTGATACATTATTTCTTTTGGTCTCTTTTTGAATGTTCTTGTTTCAGATTTTTCTCAAACAAAATTTTGATTCAATTTTTCTCTTACTTGACTGTATCCAAAACTATTCTTTCAAAATTTAATAAAATCATTCTTAAATCAGCACACGCTTTGAAAGCTCTCTTATGCAGTTCAAAGCCTACTTGTATGTAATGCATCTCCTATTCCGCTTTGGACAAAACTTTATCTCAAGTTTTTTGTCAGAATAAAATTTAATTGCCTCCCAAACAAATTGTAATTTTTACGCATGTTTTTGTTGGGTTATGCAGCTCAATATCTTTTTAGACATTTGAAAAAATGTTTTGCTCTCAGCCAAACTAGTTTTCATTTTCAAATGATGCATAATTTATTTCGACTTGAATTTGTTCTAAAACAATGCAACATTTATGTCTTTACTATTATTTTGTAAAATATTTGTTGCATACCTTTCTTCCAGAACGTTAAACGATTTCCTTAAAGTTTTCTTTCTTCATGAATAATGTATTCAAAGGCGTTTCGAATCATACTTTAAAAACTTTGCGAGCATTATTGGCTTTAGTTATTCTTCTCTTAGGATCTCATACTTCCTTGACTCGGCTTAATTTTGTTTCAAACTTTTGCATTATTTTCTTCTTAAATTTGCTGTCGAATTTCCTTGATTCGAGATTTTTTTTAGACTCGTGATTTGATTTTCGTCCCAGCATTCTTCATTGCTTATATATCCTTGTTTACTTGTGATCTTAACAGCTCTTCAAATCCTTGTGAGTGCTATCCTTGTCACTTGTCATTCTTTTCTGAGGTCTAGTATCTTTTTGAGTAAACTCGATATTTATTTTAATGTCACGTGCGACTTTTAGATATAGCAAGCGATATGTTAGTTCTTTAGGACGCATTTTCGGAACATGGAAGGTGAAAATTGTAAGTGTGCTACGTCATGGGATGTTGTGGAATTTTGGTTCTCACAAAAGAGTTTGTCGATGATGGACCTATGACTAGTAGTAAGGTTTGCAAAGTATTTGACGAGGTTGAGAACCCTCGGATGAACTGTTCGATGAAGTACGGTTGAGGATGATGAAGATAAATTATGTTGGAGTTTGAATAGTTGAATCTCTAAAGTTGATATGAGATCAGTGTGCGAATATTAACCACGATGTTTTAATGCCAGCCTGTTTTGTAAACCTTCCACCAGGTTATACTATCGCCGCATGCTGGAACTATATAATCTTTTGCATCACACTTATACTATTATATCCTTATGCCATATGAGTATCCTGGGATTTGAAAACTGTATATGTATATTTCTGTTAAGACCTTGTTGCTTCTTCTTTATATGTTACGACTTATGATTTTTCAGTATTTGAAATTATATATATGCCAAACTTTATTTTTGCTTTTCCTAATGTGTTTATAAGTGAAGATAAAGTGAATTGCTTTTGTTTTGTAATCAATTTTCGAGGACGAAAATTTTTAAAAGGTGGATAGAATGTAAGACCCAGAATTTTAGAAAATCTTATTAAGAGCTAATTTCGACTTATTTATTCATTAAGTATTTTAATCTAAGAAATTATTTTATTAAAGATAATTAAAGTAATTTTTGACTGAATTTAAAGTAATTTAAGGTTTTATCTGATTTTATAATTATTGAATTATTTTTTATATTTAAATTATAAAGTTTAGCAAATGAAAATAATAATAATTTTATATGATTAGGTTTAAATAATGTATATTTTGGAATTTAATACTAATACTTTTATAAATAAAGAAAATTAATTATATTACCTTATAAATTCAATTAGAGTATTTGATTTCAAATTAATTAGTATTTTGATACAATAAATAATATTTTAGAGTAATTTTAGAAATTTAACTATATTTCATATTAACCCAAAATCCTCAATTTGATATATAAAACCCTAATTCCCAAATCAAAACCCTAAATCCCAAAAACACAACCCTAATTTTCTTAAACCTAGCTGCCATTTCCCCCTTCCCTTCTTCCTCAACCACACACTTTTCTGCACTCATAAACGCGACACAGACACACACAGAATAGAGTGAAAAGTAAAGAAAGGGCTGCGATGTGAACAGAGGAAGAGGCTCTAGTTGCGCCACCATGCCCTGCCGCCAAGCCTGCTTCATTATCGCCATTGTTCATCTATGTCTTGTCGTCAGCATCTGTGGAGTCGCTAGACGCCGTCGAACCCATGCTACTACCACCGTCGCATGAACTAGAGGACGGAAATATCGTGTTGCGTACGAGAGGGAGGCTGAATCAGAATCACGTAGAGGAAAGGACATGCACCACAGTTGAGCTGCTGTGCGCTACCAGGTTCGTCGCCATCACCGTTTGTTCCAATCGTCGCCGCCATGGAGTTCATTACAGTCGGACCAGATAAAGAAGGAGAGAACTTGTCGAGGCGCCATGAATCACAAAAAGGAAGGGAGAGGATGTGCGAATGGGAGCCGCCGTGTTGCTGGGTTTGTCGTTGCTGCGTCTATGTGCCGATGTGTCGCTGGATTTTCACGCTACCATTTTGGCTGTCAGAAACCGCCGCTAGGGCTCCTGTGTCCGTAAGCATTTTTTTTTGAAACCGTTGAAATCGATATTATATTATGTTTGGTTAGAGTTTTTGAGGTTTCGGTAATGTAGGATCGATTCTTGGTTGTTGCATGTCATGCTTGTGGCTGCCGCCATTGCAGGACGAGAGAAAACAGAGTTTGGTCGTGTAGTTGAATCGCAAATGAGGTAAGGGCATTTTCTTAAACTCATTTTACTTTGAAGAGTTGTTATAAATCGATAAGAGTATGAAAAATGTATTTTTATAATTACGTTAGCTTTATGAATTGAATTGAACTATTTAGATGACTGTAATTTTTTATTTGATTTATTTATTGAATTATTGAGGAAGCTGGTTATTCTGATTTACTGTTTTGGGTTGTTAAGTTGGTCATTGTTGAATTTATTTTTCTTGAATTACTGGAAGAGGTTTCATGTTGGAATTTAGTTTAATTTTGGAAATTTTTGATTTTAGAAAAGATTCAAAACTAGAATTTTTTTTGACTTTGGAAATGATTGATATTTGAAGTTAGTTGGAGACGGATTGGAAAATATGGTTTTGATGGGACCCATAAGGGTGGCATGATCTGAATTTTAGAGGAGATGCTGTCCAAATTTTTATAAAAATGGGAGATTTCATTTGAAATGGTTATTTAAAAAGATTTCAGTTTTTAAAGATTTCATAATTTGATTTTTGCAGTTATTAAGAAAAGAGTTATGTTTTGAAGTTTGAATTATTCAGAAATGAATAAATTATGTTTTGAATCTGAATTATTAAAGAAAGTAATAAGAGGTATGAGAATGATTGTGAGAATGAAGATTTATTTTGAACATGATTTTTGAATAATTGAATGATAATGAGAAAATGAAATTGAGTTTGATTGAGATACCTGGGCAGTAGCAAGGATGGTGGTTCGTCCCGCTTGCTCCAAGTCAAAGCTTGAGGTTTGATAATAATGGTGATTATTTTAGATTGAGTGAATGTATGTTTGAGGTGCCTGGACAGTAGCAAGGATGGTGGTTCGTCCCACTTGCTCCAGGTCAGAGATTGTGATGCCTGGGTAGTAGTGGCAATAGTGGTTATTCCACTCGCTCTAGGTTGAGCTTTTAAATACCCGCCTGGGTAGTAGCTGTAGTAGTAGTTATTCCACTGGCTATGGGTTGAGCGGGTAGTAGCAAGGGAGTTGTAGCTCAAACCCACTTACTCTGCGATGGGTGTTTCAGTCCATGGTTAGCTACCAGGACGTGTCGGTTTGGCTATATACCCGACAGATGATACCATCAGCCATATGATAGACATTCATCATATGCATTTGTATGCTTTGTTTGGTTTTGAATTTGTTTTGGTTTGCCTAACTGCTTAATTGTCTTCAACTGCTAGCTGAGCAACTTGCTATAATTGTTATCTATACATGTGTTTTTCTTGCCTGTTTTGCCTGTGTTTGTTCTGCTATGGTACTTTGAGATTAAGTTTTGGTGTTGAATTGATGATACTGTTGGTTGATGGCGTGATTGGCTTTTTATTAAGATTTAGTAAAGTATGAAAAATCAAGCTGGTTCAGCATAGACTTAATGAACCTATGTTTGGAACAAATTAGTCATTCATACTGTTAAGAAACTTTTAATTTTCTTTTATAGGAAAAACTGAATTTTGGGATTTCTGGTTACTTAATCACTGAGTTTGAAAAAAAAATTTCTATTAAATATCTTCTTATAATAAACTTTGAAAATCCGTGGTGAGACCATATGTTTAGTTCTCACCTCCCTACAGATTTTCCTTTTTCAGGATATGGACGACGAAGTTTGGAAGAGCTTATTTATTTTGTTTCTGTTTAAAAGATGCTTTGTGTTGTACTAGTTACTTTTTCCCTCGCCTTTACCTTTAGAAGTTTTTATAAGAGGGTTAGGAGTTAGATTATGTAATGCTTGTAATTTAATAATATGTATATATATATGTATGTATTCTTTGGAGGTATGGGTGTATGTTTTGAAAAAGTTCGATTTAAGTTTTAAACAGGCTCATATTTAAGTATTAACTATTTTAAGAGTTGTCGTAATACCCGAGCTATAAGAGTAGCACTGTCGGAAGCATGATATTTTGATAGTGAGGGTGTTACATGTCATAGGTTCGCCTTCCGAGTGGTTTCCAAACTTCAACAGCTTTCACCGATTTTCACCGGTTTACTCCGAATTTGACTGGTTCGTATTGATACTTCACCTTAAGCAGTCTAAGGCTCCAAGCACCGGTATCGGGTCCGGTTCACTGATTTTAACAACCATGCCGATAAGGATTTCAGAAGGAATCACATTTACTATCCATTCTACTTTGGAGCACGATGGACTTGCAGAATGCTGGTGCATCATAGGTTCGCCCTCCGAGTGGTTCGGTCATGTAACACCCTACCACACAGAGTCTTATGCTTAAGTCATAAAACAGAGGTGGTGAGGTATTACGACCTCTAAAAATAAAGGTTAGTAAATATAGTAGTGTGAAAAATGTTTTTAACTAGGAGCCTTTGAAGAAAAATGGGTAAATCAAAAACCGTTAAACCAAAAAGCGCAACACTCCGATCGATGACGTAGACGAAACATGGAAGAAATAAGCTAACGCAAGATTGTATGCAAGAAAGTGCCAAAAAATAGATATCAAGACTCAAGACTTGGTTTGCGAAGATAACCGATCCGAGCATATAAGGTAAACATACATATATAAGGAACTTCCCAAAGGACATCCCAAAAGACAATATACAGAACTTGTTTCTCCAAAATAACCTCTAAGAGGAGTAATACAAGATATACATATACAGTGGAGAGTATAGTATCTAAACAAGTATATATAATTAAAACAAAATCCCAAGAGCTAAGGATCTTCGCCAAAATAGAAGCCTCCAGAATGCCTCAGCGAAGAGCCTCACATCCTGCATCTGAAAACCACAAAATCCACATGAGTGAGAACCGGGAGTTCTCAACATGGTAATAGTGCCCAAATATCTAACATGTAATGTCCTGAGAAAGTCGAAGGCAATCCTAGAACTTCCAGTTTATAATCAAAGCGTATAAATATAACTAAACCATAAAAAAATGAAAACAGGCGACTAACTTAAGGATCTTCAGTCTAACTATATATATCCCCTTTCCAAATCCTGCAAACCTCCCAACCGCCAACAGTATTTGAGATGCAAACACAAGTATATCAAACAAAGAAATGCACAAATAGGAAGCAGATATAGCACTTAGGCAATTAGCAAGTAATGATGCAATCAATTAGACATTCCAAACAAATCACATATAATGCATATGATGCATGCCTGTCTTAGTGGCTGATGAGTCTCATCTGTCGGTTATAAAGATATATATATATATATATATCCAACACCCTCACTGGTGTATATTTACGGGGGCGAGCTCATCCGGAACTTTCATAGTGTCCGACCACACTTACGACATAGGATCAGCAGATAATCGAGTCTCTACCTGGAGCACGTGGTGGCTAGCCACTGCTTTCACCCAGGAAAACTCGTATCTCAAATAGGTGGAGTGCAATAATCATAATAATAAAAAATTCAGCATATATGCATTTAATCACAGCCATACATCAACATTCATCTCAGCCATCCGGCTTATAAATCATAATTCATAATTAGCCATAGCCATCATCACATACAGCCATTCGGCTCATATCCCACTCAGCCACTCGACTCATATACTATATAGCACTCCACCATCCTCCTCAACAACTCATATCATCATCAATCATCATGACTTATCACAACATCCCCTTCCTTTATCCACACGTTACCTCTCCCCTAGCTTACTCTCATTCACTAGGCATTTTACTTTAATTTAAGATTTAAAGGATGAAATTTAGGGATTTATAAGCATGAAACAATATCTTGGAAGGTTACAAGCTTGTTGGGAATGTGAAAAACTTGAAAATAAAAGCTTTAAAAAAGAATAGGGTCACGTGCGTACGCACAGGGGTGTGCGTGGGCACGCCCAGAAATGTTTTCAGAAAGTGTGCGTGTGCACAGGCTTGTGCGTACGCACAGAAAGTAAATTTCCAATGTTGAGTGCACACACAAGGTGTGTGGTGCACGAAATTTGAATCTCAATATCAAAATCAAGATTTCTTATGATCTCGTACCACTAACCAGCAAGTGCACTGGGTCGTCCAAGTAATACCTTACGTGAGTAAGGGTCGATCCCACGGAGATTATTGGTTTGAAGCAAGCTATGTTTATTTTATTATTCTTAGTCAGGATATCAATTAAAATTATCAGTTTGAATTATTAGAAAAATAAAAGAGCGTGAAATAAATAATTGTTACTTTAATAATGGAGAATATGTTGGAGTTTTGGAGATGCTTCGTCTGCTTTATTTCAGCTTTTCTCTTGTAATCCTCTTCCCACACGCAAGGTTCCTTCCATGGCAAGCTCTATGTAGGGTGTCACCGTTATCAATGGCTCCTTCACATCCTCTCAGTGAAAACGGTCCAAATGCTCTGTCACAGCACGGCTAATCATCTGTCGGTCCTCAATCAGGTTGGAATAGAATCCAATGATTCTTTTGCGTCTGTCACTGACGCCCAGCCTTCAGGAGTTTGAAGCTCGTCACAGTCATCCAATCCCAGAATCCTACTCGGAATACCACAGACAAGGTTTAGACTTTTCGGATTCTCATGAATGCCGCCATCAATCCGACTTATACCACGAAGATTCTGATTAAGGAATCTAAGAGATACTCATTCAATCTGATGTAGAATGGAGGTGGTTGTCAGGCACACGTTCATGGATTGAGGAAGGTGATGAGTGTCACAGATCATCACCTTCTTCATAGTTAAGCGCGAATGAACATCTTAGATAAGAACAAGCGTGTTTGAATGGAAAACGGAAGTAATTGCATTAATTCATCGAGATGCTGCAGAGCTCCTCACCCCCAACAATGGAGTTTAGAGACTCATGCCGTCAAAGAGTATAAAATTCAGATCTAAAAATGTCATGAGATCCAAAAATAAGTCTCTAAAAGTTGTTTAAATACTAAACTAGTAACTTAGGTTTACAGAAAATGAGTAGACTAAGATAATTGGTGCAGAAATCCACTTCTACGGCCCACTTGGTGTGTGCTGGGGCTGATACTTAAGCTTCTCACATGCCTGGCCTGTTTTTGAAGTTGAACGCCAGGTTGTAACGTGTTTTGGGCGCTGGACTCCAACTTGTAACCTGTTTCTGGCGCTAGACGCCAGACTGCAAAATGGAACTGGCGTTGAACGCCAGTTTATGTCGTCTATCTTCGCACAAAGTATGAACTATTATATATTGCTGGAAAGCCCTGAATGTCTACTTTCCAACCCAAATGAGAACGCGTCAATTGGACTCCTGTAGCTCCAAAAAATCTATCCCGAGTGTAGGGAGGTCAGGATCCAACAGCATCAGCAGTCCTTTTTTAGCCTAACTCAGATTTTTGCTCAGCTCCCTCAATTTCAGCCAGAAAATACCTGAAATCACAGAAAAATACACAAACTCATAGTAAAGTCCAGAAATATGATTTTTTCTTAAAAACTAATAAAATTCTATTAAAAACTAATAAAAACATACTAACATCTACATGAAATTACCCCCAAAAAGCGTATAAAATATCCGCTCATCACAACACCAAACTTAAACTGTTGCTTGTCCTCAAGCAACTAGATAGATAAAATAGGATGAAAAGAAATTAAGAAGCAATAATATATAAGAGTTTTAAGTGGAGCTCAGATTCTTATTTAGATGAGCGGGGCTAGTAGCTTTTTGACTTCCGAACAGTTTTGGCATCTCACTTTATCCTTTGAAATTTAGAATGATTGGCGTCCATAGGAACTCAGAGTTCAGATAGTATTATTGATTCTCCTAGTGTAGTATGTTGATTCTTGAACACAATTACTTTATGACTCTTGGCCGTGGCCCTAAGCACTTTATTTTTCAGTATTACCACCGGATACATAAATACCACAGACACATAATTGGGTGAACCTTTTCAGATTGTGACTTAGCTTTGCTAAAGTTCCCAATTAGAGGTGTCCAGAGTTCTTAAGCACACTCTTTTGCCTTGGATCACGACTTTAATCACTCAGTCTCAAGCTTTTCACTTGGACCTGCATGCCACAAACACATGGTTAGGGACAACTTGATTTAGCCGCTTAGGCCTGGAATTACTTCTTTGGGCCCTCCTATCCACTGATACTCAAAGCCTTGGATCCTTTTCACCCTTGCCTTTTGGTTTAAGGGCTATTGCCTTTTTTTTCTTTTTCTTGATCCAATGATTCCTTGTAATTAATTTTTTTCACTGCTTTTTCTTGCTTCAAGAATCAAATTCATGATTTTTTAGATCATCAATAATATTTTTCGTGTTCCTCATTCTTTCAGGAGCCAACAATTTTAACATTCATGAAATTCAAGATAAAAAATATGCATTGTTCAAGCATTCATTCAGAAGACAAAAAGTATTGCCACCACATATAATTAATTGTAATTTTTTTCTTATTAAGAACTCGAAAAATATAAATTACTTCTTTATTCTAAAAATCTACTATTTTATTCATGTTTGATGATGATGAGAAAAATAAATTATAACTTAATTGGAAATAAAACCAAAATAGATATGCTAATTACTACTACTCCTATATAACTTCTAAGGTAAATTTCTATAATAGCACTATCACAGAGTTAAAGATAAAATTAAAACTCAACAACCTGTATTTTGGGAAGTGAATGTTCCTCTAGTCTGTGGGGTACTTGGTCCTTCAAGAATTAATTTCTGACGCTTCAGCTCTCTCAAGTCACGCCCTTGCTCCTCTTATTCCTTAAGCAATTTACAAAGCATGCTACTTTGATTATTCTGCTCTTCCTTTATTTGGTTCATAGCTTCTTGCAACTTGGAAACAGATGCCTCAAGATGCTCCCAATATTCGAATTGAGGGAGTTCTGGGAGGAATTCTTGTGCTCGCCTCTTGATTGGGTCATCCTGCAACTGTTGTCTTTCCATTGATATTCTAGTGATTGGCCGCTCAACTGAGATTGAGTCATCCTGCAACTGTTGTCTTTCCAATTTGGCATCTTTGGAGTTCTTGTTTGCTATTTTGTAGAGTTCACACGAGATTAGTTGATGAACTTCTACTTCTCTTTCCAACATGATGCAGTGAATCATCACTGCTCTTTTAATAGTGACTTTAGAACGGTTGTTGGTGGACAATATAGAACGCCTAATGAAGTCCAGCCAGCCTCTGGCAACTGGGTTGAGATCTTCCCTCTTGAGTTGATTTGGGATGCCAGTGGTGCTGGTGGTCCACCTGGCTCCAGGAATGCATATATCCTCTAGAATCTTGTCCAGGCCTTTGTTTACCCTCATCATTCTCCTATTAAAGGAGTTTGGGTCATCTTTCAGTTGAGGAAGCTTAAAGATTTCCCAGATTTTGTCAGGGTGGATGTGAACAATCTTTCCTCTGATCAAGGTTCGATAGTCATAAAGGGCAGTTCCAGTTATTCTTTGCCTTTCTGTCTGCCACAGATTAGCGTAGAACTCCTGAACCATATTCCTTCCTACTTTTGTTTCAGGATTAGCTAGGATTTCCCAGTTCCTGTTTTGAATTTGCTCTTGGATCTCCAGATATTCATCTTCTTTCAGATCAAACTTGACTTTCGGGATCATTGATCTTAGACCCATTATTTTGTAGGGATCACTGATCTTAGACCCATTATTTTGTAGTAATGGTCTGAATGTTCTTTGGTAAGAACTTCCCTTGATTCCAATGTGGTTTTGGAATACTCTCTTTCTTGCCTCTTGGAGTGGGTTGTTTTCCTTTAGGAGCCATGATCTTAGTGAGTATGTTTTTGTGATCACTGATAAACACACCAAACTTAGAGGTTTGCTTGTCCTCAAGCAAAAGAAAATAAAGGAGAGGATAGGAGGAGAGCAAGTGGGGAATGGTGGATGATGGGAGGGGCGCCGAATGTGGATATAAAGGGGGGTGGGTTTCGAAAATAAGAAAAAAAAGATAAGATAGAAGGTATGATTTATAAAAGATAAATATGATAAGAAAAAGATATAATTTAAAAATAAAAAGATGTTAATTATATTTGGAAAAGATAAATTTGAATTTTTTATTTTAAAAGAAGATTTTAAAAGATAATTGAGTTTAAAAAAAGAGTTGGATTGGATTGAAAAAAAAAGATTTGTCTTTATGGATTAAGATACATTTGATATATTTGAAAAAAAAAGGATTTTAGAAATTAGGGTTTTTAGAAATTAGGATTAAAATTTTTGGAATTGAAGGATGATATTTTGAAACATGTTTATGCAAGAAATCATGAATTGAAACATAAAAATTAGAAAATTTGTGAAGAAAAACGAATTTTACCTCCTCCTCATCATTCTGGTGTTAAATGCCCAAACGCTGCTTGTTTTGGGCGTTTAACGCCCAATTGCTGCTTCTTCTGCACCCAATGCCCAGCCATTTTCCAGAGAGTTGTGCAAAAACTGTGCCAGCTTTGTGCCTGGGGCACGAGAGTAGCCACGCGTACGCGTGGTTGACGCGTGCGCGTCGTCTGGCTATTTTTCAATCCACGCGTTAGCGTGCATGACGCTTACGCGTCGATGAGTTTTCGAGGCCATCCACGCGTACGCGTGAAGTGCGCGTACGCGTGGACCTGTTTTCATCCCAAAGTTGATTTTTGAGTTTTAAAAGCCAAATTTCATATTTCTAAACCTCCGATCTCACCACTTATGTCTTAAATCATTATGATATGTCTAGCCATGAGAAGAAAGGCTAGTGAATGTGGTAACTTGCGAGTGAAGCAAGGGGAAAATGAATGATCAATGAGGATCAAGCATGATTATGTGAGATGCGGAGGATGGTGGTGGAAGTGCTTGTTATGCCATAGGCCGAAAGGCTGTAATTGTTAATGAAACGGCTGGTTATGGATTTAACTGTGAGCCGGATGGCTGGATTATTGCCGTGTTACGGCGGAGCCACGATTATGGCTATGTATAAATGCATATATATGCTGTTGAATGAATTGTGATTGTTGCACTTCCATTATCGGAGATGAGAGTTTCCCTAGGAGAAAGCAGTGGCTAGCCACCACGTGCTCCAGGTCGAGACTTGAAGCTCTTTTGACCCTATGTCATCAGAGTGGCCGGGCACTGTGAAATTCCTGGACGAGCTCACCCCCAAAAATATTCACCAGTGATGGTGATGGATAAATATTCACCAGTGATGGTGATGGATAAATATTCACCAGTGAGGGTGATGGATATGGATCATGATTATGATCAAGTCATAATGAGCATGACTTAAGTTGGGGAGACACGATAGAGGGACAGTCCAATGGTTAACTGCTAGGACTTGTCGGGTTGGCTCTATAACCGACAGATGATATCATCAGCCACTAGGGACAGGCATTCATCATATGCATACTATATGAATTGTTTGAGATTGCTTATTTGACTGCATATTACTTGCTAATTGTCTAAATGCCTTACTTGTTCCTAATTGTATATTTCTTGCTTGATATAACTGTGTTTGCTACATTATACTCCTGCTGGTGGTTGGGAGGTCTGAAGGAATTGGAAAGGGAAGTATTAGTTAGACTGAAGAATCTTTAGTCAGATGTCTTTTATGGTTTAGCCTATTTATAAGCTTTGATATTATCTGGAGGAAATTCTAGGATTGCCTTTGGCTTTCCTCCATTATTATGTATTATATATGTGGAAGATGTTACCATGCTGGGAACCTCTGGTTCTCACCCATGCGGATTTTGTGGTTTTCAAATGCAGGACGTACGGTTTCCCGCTGAGGCACGCTGGAGACTTCTAGATTTGCGAAGAT
>NC_029780.3:101502347-101504406 GCF_000817695.3 Arachis duranensis
CTATGTTTTGGTTTATATGTTTTGCTTAGATACTTTTATCTCCATTAAATAATACAACTGTGATGACTCCTCTTATGGGAGATTTTGGAGATTAGGTTTTATGTATTTGTGTCTCTTTGGGTTTCCTTTGGGGTTTTCCTTATTTTTATCATATGTATATATTGCTATGCTCGGACCGGTTATCTTCGCAGCCGGATCTTGAGTCTTGATATTCCTGTTTTTGAACTCCTTTGTATATATATAATCTCGCGTTGGTTTATCCTTGCTCGTTACGTTATCGATCGGAGTGTTGTGCTTTAGAGTTGCGATTATTGTTTACCCCTTTTTCTACAAAGGCTCCTAGTTATAATCAGTCATTCATACTACTATACGTACTAAATTTTTATTTTAGAGGTCGTAATGCCTTGCCATCTCTGAATTATGACTTAAGCATAAGACTCTGTATAGTAGGGTGTTACATTATGGTATCAGAGCAGTTCGTTCCAGTAGAGCCTGAGGGACGGACTGACTATGTTGATATATATGATGTGGTCATATATGTGATGATGATTATTGATGCCTTGGTGGTATGATGTATGAGAAATATTCATGTTGTGATATATGCTTGATGATTAGTTATGGTTGAATTGTGGGTTGAACCATGTTGATGGTGAGTATGATATTGATTGTGTACAATGATGATTTATTGAAATTGGTGTTGTTGAGAATTGGCATGAGGAAGAGTATATGATATGTCAATATGTTTGAGTTTGAGCCACTTGGGTGAAATGGGTTAAAATGATGAGATAGTGATTTTGTAAATTGTGGTAATGTGTCAATGTGTGAGTTGAGGAGGCTTGATGTTGAATTTGATATATATTGATTGATTTCAAAGAAAAGGGATGAAATTGGCATGTTTTGATTGATTTTGAAAAGAGTTGAAAATGGCCTGTTTGAAAATGGCACTTTGTGGTTTTTATGAAAAACATGGTTTTTGGGCATACTTTGACGGGACATAACTTGAGGGCATACTTTGGTGGGACATAACTTGGACTACGGATCTCTGTTTTGTGCCAAATCTTTTTAGAAATGAAATTGGATCCAGGATGTCCATGCCGTTCGAAGAACGGGTGAAAAATGATTTAAAATGAGGAAGTTATGTCCGTTGGAAGATTGGGGTTTAAATCTGTGAATTCTGCAGCTTTTAACTTAGAAAATTTTTAGTTGAATGACCCCTCGCGCCTAGGCGCACTTGGCGCGTACGCGCCGTTCTTCCAGAAAATGCCATCCACGCGTGCGCGTGATGTGCGCGGGCGCGCCGATTGTGCTGCATCCAATGCACAGCCATTTTCCAGAGAGTTGTGCGAAAACTGTGCCAGCTTTATGCCTGGGGCACGAGAGTACCCACGCGTACGCGTGGTTGACGCGTGCGCGCCGATTGGCAAATTTTTAATCCACGCGTTAGCGTGCATGACGCTTACGCGTCGATGAGTTTTCGAGGCCATCCACGCGTGCGCGTGGAGTGCGCGTACGCGTGAACCTGTTTTCATCCCAAAGTTGATTTTTGAGTTTTAAAAGCCAAATTTCATACTTCTAAGCCTCCGATCTCACTACTTATGTCTTAAATCATTATGATATGTCTAGCCATGAGAAGAAAGGCTAGTGAATATGGTAACTTGCGAGTGAAGCAAGGGGAAAATGAATGATCAATGAGGATCAAGCATGATTATGTGAGATGCGGAGGATGGTGGTGGAAGTGCTTGTTATGCCATAGGCCGAAAGGCTGTAATTGTTAATGAAACGGCTGGTTATGGATTTAACCATGAGCCGGATGGCTAGATTATTGTCGTGTTACGGCGGAGCCATGATTATGGCTAGCATAAATGCATATATGCTGTTGAATGAATTGTGAATGTTGCACTTCCATTATCGGAGATGAGAGTTTCCCTTGGATAAAGCAGTGGCTAGCCACCACGTGCTCCAGGTTGAGACTTGATACTCTGTTGACCCTATGTCGTAAGTGTGGCCGGGCACTGTGAAAGACCCGGATGAGCTCGCCCCCGTAAATATTCACCAGTGA
>NC_029780.3:101504799-101507656 GCF_000817695.3 Arachis duranensis
TATATATAATCTCGCGTTGGTTTATCCTTGCTCATTACGTTATCGATCGGAGTGTTGCGCTTTAGAGTTGCGATTATTGTTTACCCCTTTTTCTACAAAGGCTCCTAGTTATAATCAGTCATTCATACTATTATACGTACTAATTTTTATTTTAGAGGTCGTAATACCTTGCCATCTCTGAATTATGACTTAAGCATAAGACTCTGTATGGTAGGGTGTTACATTATGGTATCAGAGCAGTTCGTTCCTGTAGAGCCTGAGGGATGGACTGACTATGCTTATGTGCATTCTCTGTATGTGTGTTATGTGCTATTAGTATATCTGCTTGATATAATTGGCATACACGTTCATGAGCATGCATTTGGGACTTTGAAGCACTAGACTTCCGATATTGAGACTGATCAACTTAGTATCGATTGTTTGGTGTGTATAGGAACCAGATGGCGCCTCGTGGACGCGGTAGAGGCCGTGGTAGAGGTCGTACTAACACTCGTGCACCGGAGAATAACCCTAATGACCCGGTGAACTTTATGACTGCGTTGGAAAACATGGCTGCTGCTATGCAAGCCACTGCTGAGGCTCTTGGTCAACAGATGAACAACCATGGTAATGATGGAGGTGGAGTTCAGGGCCCGATGACGCTGGCAAACTTTTTGAAGGTTAATCCGCCTAAGTTCAAGGGAACTACTAGCCCGACTGAGGCTGATTCATGGTTTCAGGCTATAGAGCGAGCTCTGCAAGCACAAGTGGTACCTAAAGGGCAGCGTGTCGAGTTTGCTACCTATATGCTCACAGGTGAAGCGTCGCATTGGTGGCAAGGTATCCGACGTCTTCTGCAGCAGGGTGATGACTATATCACCAGGAATGTTTTCCAAGAAGAGTTCTATAAGAAGTACTTTTCGACTTCTGCTAGGACAGCTAAGGAACTTGAGTTACTGCAGCTGAAGCAGGGTACTATGTCCATATCAGAGTATACTGACAATTTTGAGGAGCTGTTCAGGTTCTCTCGTATGTGCCAAGGGACTCCGGTGGAATATGAGGAATGGAAGTGTATTAAGTATGAAGGAGGACTCCGGAGTGATATTTTCAGTTCAGTGGGACCAATGGAGATTAGGACCTTCTCCGAGTTGGTAAACAAGTATAGGCTTGCTGAAGAGTGTGTGAAAAGGGCAACCGCTGAGAAAGGGAGTCACAAAGGATCATTCCCACAGAACCGAGGGAAGAGCTTTGCGCCTAGAGGTCCGTCTTTCAAGAGGGAAAGCTCTTTCAAGAGGCCCAACAACAACAACTCCCAAGGAAAAAGGTATGGGAAGCAGCCTCAGAATGATCAAGCTTGTACTAGGTGTGGAAGTCACCATCCGGGAGCACCATGCAAGGCCGGATGGGGTTTGTGCTACAATTGTGGAAAGGCGGGGCATAAAGCTGCAAATTGTCCAGAGAAGCAGAAACAAGGTGCTGGAAAGGTACAACAGACTGGTCGGGTGTTCACCACTTCGGCTGTAGGAGCTGAGGGATCTGAGACACTCATTCGAGGTAACTGTGAGATAGTTGGTCAAACTTTAAATGCTTTATTTGATTCGGGAGCATCACATTCATTCATTGCATTTGAGAAAGCCCATGAGTTAGGACTGAAGATTGTAACTTTAGGTTATGATCTAGGAGTGTACAATGCTACCCATGAAGCCACGGTAACTAGGCTAGGATGCCCGGAAGTTTCCTTTAGGTTCAAGCAGCGTGATTTTATTCATAATTTAGTCTGCTTGCCGATGATCGGTCTTGATCTTATCTTGGGATTGGACTGGTTATCTAAGAACCATGTTCTGCTTGATTGTTCTACAAAGTCGGTGTACTTTATGCTGGAAGATACTGAAGGGCCGGTCGTGGTGAATAATTATTACTTGAATTCGATGATGGTGAACTGTTCTGGAATCGAATGTCAGGGTATCATGTTTTTAACCGCGGGCGTTTCGGGTGATGATCAAAGGTTGGAACAGATTCCGGTTGTGTGTGAGTTTCCGGAAGTGTTTCCCGATGATATTGATGAGTTTCCACCTAACTGAGAGGTTGAGTTTGCTATTGAGTTGGTACCCGGGGCGGGACCAATCTCAAGTGCTCCTTATAGGATGTCACCGTTAGAGATGAACGAGCTAAAGTCTCAGTTAGAGGATTTGTTGGGAAAGAATTTTATACGACCAAGTGTCTCTCCGTGGGGTTCTCCAGTGTTACTGGTGAAGAAGAAGGATGGGAGTATGCGGCTCTGTGTGGATTACAGGCAGCTGAACAAGGTTACAATAAAGAATAAGTACCCATTGCCGAGAATTGATGATCTCATGGATCAGTTACAAGGAGCTAGAGTTTTCTCCAAGATCGATTTGCGATCCGGTTATCACCAGATAAGGGTGAGGGGTGAGGATATCCCTAAGACGCTTTCAGGACTCGTTATGGTCATTACGAGTACACTGTAATGTCTTTTGGGTTGACGAACGCTCCTGCGGTATTCATGGATTACATGAATAGAGTTTTCCGTCCGTTTCTGGATAAATTCGTTGTTGTCTTCATTGATGACATACTGATTTATTCCAAGACTGAAGAAAAGCATGCGGAACACTTGAGGACCGTGTTGCAGATTCTAAAGGAGAAGAAACTTTATGCAAAACTGTCTAAGTGCGAGTTTTGGAAGAGTGAGGTGAAGTTTTTGGGTCACGTGGTGAGTAAGAAGGGAATAGTCGTAGATCCAACTAAGGTGGAGGCTGTGATGGATTGGAAGCAACCAACCACCGTAACAGAGATAAGGAGTTTTCTGGGCTTAGCTGGCTATTACCGAAGGTTTATCAAGGGCTTTTCACAGATAGCTTTG
>NC_029780.3:101515756-101516624 GCF_000817695.3 Arachis duranensis
AAATCCCATCTTTCTCTTCACCACTCACATCCATCCTTCATAAATCCCCACCAACCTCACCCTTCAAATTCAAATCACTTTCACTCCCAAACCCACCCATAATGGCCGAACCATTACACCCCT
Organism: Arachis duranensis; assembly: GCF_000817695.3. Classification (NCBI taxonomy): domain Eukaryota; kingdom Viridiplantae; phylum Streptophyta; class Magnoliopsida; order Fabales; family Fabaceae; genus Arachis; species Arachis duranensis. The sequence continues at coordinate 101,515,880 of NC_029780.3, forward strand.
CTCTCCTATATATACCCTTCTTCAACCCTTCATTTTCACACATAATGGTGATTACCATTGGATCGTCGTGCCCGGGTATTACCCCTTGAGCATCTTCTCGGGTAAATGAGATAGTAGGTAATTTGGGCAGGGGGCTGTCTTCTTGGACGTGATAGACTTCTTTGAGGTGTCTTTTTCGCGAGGATCTGGATGTTCCTCCGCCTGCAAAACCTCCATTTATCATGTGGACGTGCCTTTCAGGGGTTCGCGGGATTTGTTCGGCCCGATCTTCGTTATCTCCCCGCCTTCTCTTCCTGGTCTCTTCTCCTTTCTCTGCTATGTATCTGTCGAGTTTTCCTTCTCTGGCTAGCTTTTCTATAACATTTTTTAGTTTGTGGCAGTCATTAGTAGAATGACCGTAGAGCTTGTGGTATTCACAGTATTCGGACCGATCTCTCCCCGCTCTCTTGTGTTTTAGCGGTCGGGGCGGTGGGATCTTTTCGGTGTGGCATACTTCTCTGTAGATGTCTACCAGGGAGACTCGGAGGGGGGTGTAGTTGTGGTACTTCCGTGGCTTGTCCGAGCTGGGTTCTTCTTTCTTCTTCTGTTCCCGATCTCGATCTCGGAGTGGGTAGGTAGATTCCTTCCTAGAAGAGTCTCTTAGCTGGGAGGCTTCCTCCATGTTGATATATTTTTCTGCCCGCTCCTGCACCTCATATAGGGAGGTCGGGTATCGTTTGGATAGGGATTGGCTAAACGGTCCCTC
>NC_029780.3:101520409-101521295 GCF_000817695.3 Arachis duranensis
TGCCCTCATTGGGCGACCAACCCTAAACAGACTGGCAGCTATAGTTTCGACCCCACACCTCTGTATGAAGTTCCCTACCGCAAAAGGAATCGCTACCTTAAAAGGCGACCAAAAGTTGGCGCGGCGATGCTACAACGAAAGCCTGAGCTTAAAAGGAAAAGAGATCAACACAATAGAACTCGGGCGAGTTCAAGCCCGAGAAGATCTTCGGCCACAACCAGAGGGAGAAACCGAGATAGTCCAGATCGGGAACATATCTGAAAAAGTAACAAACATATGAGCAAACCTCGAAGCAAGCCTAAAAGAGGAACTCATAACCCTCCTAAAAGAAAACTCCGACCTCTTCGCCTGGAAAGCCTCCGACATGCCAGGCATAAGCCCCGACCTGATGTGCCATAAGCTATCAGTGTACCCGGGATCCCGACCTGTCCAACAAAGACGTAGGAAGCTCGGACCCGAACGCATGCAAGCAATAGAAGAACATGTACAAGCACTACTAGATGCAGGGTTCATTCGGGAAGTAAAATACCCCCTATGGCTCGCAAACGTGGTCCTGGTAAAAAAGCCCAACGGAAAATGGAGGATGTGCGTCGACTACACGGATCTCAACAAAGCCTGCCCCAAAGACCCCTATCTACTACCAAACATCGACGCCTTAGTAGACGCAGCCTCAGGCTATAGATATCTCTCCCTCATGGACGCATACTCGGGATACAATCAAATCCCAATGTACGGACCCGACCAAGAAAAGACCTCGTTCATAACCCCAAGGGCAAACTACTGCTACGTAGTAATGCCCTTCGGGCTGAAGAACGCAGGGGCAACCTACCAGAGACTAATGAATAAAGTGTTCTCAGAACACATCGGACTACAGCTGGAGGTGTAC
>NC_029780.3:101530372-101531296 GCF_000817695.3 Arachis duranensis
CCGAATTCTGGGAGGAAGGAGAGGCAGTGAACGCCACTGAGGAAGGCCTCACTGGACGCCCACTGAACTCCAATGAGTTCCTCAATGAGGAACCTTGGGAATCTGAGGCTCAAACTGAGACCATAGAGATTCCATTGGACCTACTCCTGCCATTCATGAGCTCTGATGAGTATTCTTCCTCTGAAGAGGATGAGTATGTCACTGAAGAGCAAGTTGCTAAATACCTTGGAGCAATCATGAAACTAAATGACAAGTTATTTGGAAATGAGACTTGGGAGGATGAAACCCCTTTGCTCACCAAAGAACTGGATAACTTGTCTAGGCAGCAATTGCCTCAAAAGAGGCAGGATCTTGGGAAGTTTTCTATACCTTGTACCATAGGCACCATGACCTTCAAGAAGGCCTTGTGTGACTTAAGGTCAAGTGTAAACCTCATGCCCTTCTCTGTAATGGAGAAGTTAGGAATCTTTGAGGTGCAAGCTACAAAAATATCACTAGAGGTGCAAGCTGCAAAAATCTCACTAGAGATGGCAGACAACTCAAGAAAACAAGCCTATGGACTTGTAGAGGATGTTCTTTTTAAAGTTGAAGACCATTACATCCCTACTGATTTCATAGTCCTAGAGACTGGGAAGTGCATGGATGAATCCATCATCCTTGGCAGACCCTTCCTGGCCACAGCAAAGGCTGTGATTGATGTTGATAGAGGAGAGTTGATCACTCAAGTGAATGAAGAATCCTTGGTGTTTAAGGCCCAAGGATATCCCTCTGTCATCATGGAGAGGAAGCACGAAGAGTTTCTCTCAAAACAGAGCCAAACAGAGCCCCCACAGTCAAACTCTAAGTTTGGTGTTGGGAGGCCACAACCAAACTCTAAGTTTGGTGTTGAACCCCCACATTCAAACTCTAAGTTTGGTGTTGGGA
>NC_029780.3:101535426-101536260 GCF_000817695.3 Arachis duranensis
TATCGGATGGCTCTACCACCTCATCTTTCGAATCTGCACGACGTGTTTCATGTGTCGCAGCTTCGGAAGTACACTCCTGATGCTAGCCAGGTGTTAGAACCTGAGTCGGTTCAGTTAAGGGAAGATTTGACGCTTCCAGTGGCTCCGGTCAGAATTGATGATACTAGTATCAAACGGTTGCGTAGAAAAGAGGTTTCATTAGTCAAAGTGGCATGGAGTCAAGGCGGTGTTGAGAAACACACTTGGGAACTTGAGTCGGAGATGCGAACGGATTATCCGCATTTATTCTCAGGTAATTGCATTTGAATTTTGTGGGCAAAATTCCCAATTAGGTGGGTAGAATGTAAAACCCAGTTAATTAACGGCTAATTAACCCAAAAATGAGAATTTATTCTAGAAAGCCTAAAATGTAATTTTTATGGCTAAATGTGATAGAGGAGATTGAGACGAGAATTTCGGTACCAATTTTATAGAAATCGGACCAAGATTGGACCGAACGGGCCAAACCGGGCCAACCGGACCCAAAGTGGGCCCTCGACCCAACATAACTAAATCAAAACCCTAGTTTTCAGCATTTTCTCTCATCACTAAACACACTCACATGCTGAAAATGGAGGCCATGGAAGGAAGAACACTCTCTCAAGTTCTTTCTCTCACTTTATCTTCAAACTACCATAACTTTTGATCTAGAGCTCTGATTGCCGCTCCGTTTGCGGCCACGCGTTCACCGCGGAGAGCTCTACAAAACCCATACAATTAATTTTGAGGTAAGCCACGTTTTGCTCTTCGAAATTCCAGCCTTGTTTTCGAGTTTTATGAGCAAAAATGTTGAGA
>NC_029780.3:101536721-101537225 GCF_000817695.3 Arachis duranensis
ATGGTTGAATTGTGGGTTGAACCATGTTGATGGTGAGTATGATATTGATTGTGTACAATAATGATTTATTAGAAATTGGTGTTGTTGAGAATTGGCATGAGGAAGAGTATATGATATGTCAATATGTTTGAGTTTGAGCCACTTAGGTGAAATGGGTTAAAATGATGAGATAGTGATTTTGTAAATTGTGGTAATGTGTCAATGTGTGAGTTGAGGAGGCTTGATGTTGAATTTGATATATATTGATTGGTTTCAAAGAAAAGGGATGAAATTGGCATGTTTTGATTGATTTTGAAAAGAGTTGAAAATGGCCTGTTTGAAAATGGCACTTTGTGGTTTTTATGAAAAACATGGTTTTTGGGCATACTTTGACGGGACATAACTTGAACTACGGATCTCTGTTTTGTGCCAAATCTGTTTAGAAATGAAATTGGATCCGGGATGTCCATGCCGTTCGAAGAACGGGTGAAAAACGATTTAAAATGAGAAAGTTATGTCCGTTGG
>NC_029780.3:101537333-101540005 GCF_000817695.3 Arachis duranensis
AGAATGACCCCTTGCGCGTGGGCGCACTTGGCGCGTACGCGCCATTCTTCCAGAAAATGCCATCCACGCGTGCGCGTGATGTGCGCGGGCGCGCCGATTGTGCTGCATCCAATGCCCAGCCATTTTCCAGAGAGTTGTGCGAAAACTGTGCCAGCTTTATGCCTGGGGCACGAGAGTACCCACGCGTACGCGTGGTTGACGCGTGCGCATCGTCTGGCTATTTTTCAATCCACGCGTTAGCGTGCATGACGCTTACGCGTCGATGAGTTTTCGAGGCCATCCACGCGTGCGCGTGAAGTGCGCGTACGCGTGGACCTGTTTTCATCCCAAAGTTGATTTTTGAGTTTTAAAAGCCAAATTTCATACTTCTAAGCCTCCGATCTCACCACTTATATCTTAAATCATTATGATATATCTAGCTATGAGAAGAAAGGCTAGTGAATGTGGTAACTTGCGAGTGAAGCAAGGGGAAAATGAATGATCAATGAGGATCAAGCATGATTATGTGAGATGCGGAGGATGGTGGTGGAAGTGCTTGTTATGCCATAGGCCGAAACGCTGTAATTGTTAATGAAACGGCTGGTTATGGATTTAACCATGAGCCGGATGGCTGGATTATTGCCGTGTTACGGCGGAGCCACGATTATGGCTATGTATAAATGCATATATATGCTGTTGAATGAATTGTGAATGTTGCACTTCCATTATCGGAGATGAGAGTTTCCCTGGGAGAAAGCAGTGGCTAGCCACCATGTGCTCCAGGTCGAGACTTGAAACTCTTTTGACCCTATGTCGTCAGGGTGGCCGGGCACTGTGAAATTCCTGGACGAGCTCACCCCCAAAAATATTCACCAGTGATGGTGATGGATAAATATTCACCAGTGAGCGTGATGGATATGGATCATGATTATGATCAAGTCATAATGAGCATGACTCAAGTTGGGGAGACACGACAGAGGGACAATCCAATGGTTAACTGCTAGGACTTGTCGGGTTGGCTCTATAACCGACAGATGATATCATCAGCCACTAGGGACAGGCATTCATCACCCATGCGGATTTTGTGGTTTTCAGATGCAGGACGTGAGGTTTCCCGCTGAGGCATGCTGGAGACTTCTAGATTTGCGAAGATCCTTTGTTCTCGGGGCTATGTTTTGGTTTATATGTTTTGCTTAGATACTTTTATCTCCATTAAATAATACAACTGTGATGACTCCTCTTATGGGAGATTTTGGAGATTAGGTTTTATGTATTTGTGTCCCTTTGGGTTTCCTTTGGGGTTTTCCTTTTTTTTATCATATGTATATATTACTATGCTCGGACCGGTTATCTTCGCAGCCGGATCTTGAGTCTTGATATTCCTATTTTTGACACTCCTTTGTATATATATAATCTCACGTTGGTTTATCCTTGCTCGTTACGTTATCGATCGGAGTGTTGCGCTTTAGAGTTGCGATTATTGTTTACCCCTTTTTCTACAAAGGCTCCTAGTTATAATCAGTCATTCATACTACTATACGTACTAATTTTTATTTTAGAGGTCGTAATACCTTGCCATCTCTGAATTATGACTTAAGCATAAGACTCTGTATGGTAGGGTGTTATAGAAAATCTGGCGTTGAACGCCCAGAAGGTGCTTCTTTCTGGCGTTCAACGCCCAGAAGATGCTCCTTTCTGGTGTTTAACTCCCAGATGGCTATCCTTACTGGCGTCGAACGCCCAGTAGGTGCTTCTTTTGGGCGTTCAATGCCCAAAATATTTCTTACTGGCTTTTTCACACCAGTGAGCTTCCGAATTCCCTTGTAACTCTGTGAATTCAATCAATTGCTATTTTACCTTGAAGATACTTGACATATACCTGTAAAAATCAATTAATTAATAAATATACTTTGTAAATGGCTGGGTTGCCTCCCAGCAAGCGCTTCTTTATTGTCTTTAGCTGGACTATTACTGAGCTTTAATCAAGTCTCAGTTTTGAGCATTCTTGCTCAAAATTGCTTTCAAGATAATGTTTAACTCTTTGTCCATTAACAATGAACTTTTTGTTAGAATCATTATCCTGAAGCTCTACGTATCCATATGGTGACACACTTGTAATCACATATGGACCTCTCCACCGGGATTTCAATTTCCCGGGGAATAATCTGAGCCTATAATTAAATAGCAAAACTTTCTGCCCTGGCTCAAAGACTCTGGATGACAGTTTCTTATCATGCCATCTTTTTGCTTTCTCTTTGTAAATTTTTGCATTCTCGAAAGCATTGAGTTTAAATTCCTCTAGCTCATTTAACTAGAGCAATCGTTTTTCTCCAGCTAACTTGGCATCAAGGTTTAGGAATCTGGTTGCCCAGTAGGCCTTATGTTCCAGTTCCACTGGCAAGTGACATGCCTTTCCATACACAAGCTGGTATGGAGAGGTCCTTATAGGGGTCTTGAATGTTGTTCTGTATGCCCACAGAGCATCATCCAAGCTTCTTGCCCAATCCCTTCTACGGTTAATCACAGTCCATTCCAAGATTCTTTTAAGTTCTCTATTAGAGACTTCAGCTTGCCCATTTGTCTGTGGATGATATGGAGTGGCTACCCTATGGCTAACTCCATAACGAACCAAAGTAGAGTAAAGCTGTTTATTGCAGAAATGAGTGCCCCCATCACTGATTAGTACTCTAGGG
>NC_029780.3:101540237-101560984 GCF_000817695.3 Arachis duranensis
GGTAATGCCATAGGATCTTCTGCGCTTCTTCTTTAGGCACACATCTACGGATTACTCCGTCTGCACATCTCTTAAAGAGATATGATTCATCCCAAAGATAGTACTTTACATCTGTGATCAATTTCTTTGATTGCTGCCTACTGTACTCTTTGGGTATGAACCTCACTGCCTTATAGTTTGCAATGTCTGCAAACCATGGCACTTCCTGGATGGCAAAGAGTTGCTCATCTGGGAAGTTTTCAGAGATCTCAGTAAGAGGGAGGGACGCCCCTTCTACTGGTTCTATTCGGGACAGGTGATCTGCTACTTGATTCTCTGTCCCTTTTCTGTCTCTTATTTCTATATCAAACTCTTGCAGAAGCAACACCCATCTTATGAGTCTGGGTTTTGAATCCTACTTTGTAAGTAGATATTTAAGAGCAGCATGGTCAGTGTACACAATCACTTTTGATCCTACTAAATAGGATCTGAACTTGTCAATGGCGTAAACCACTGCAAGCAACTCTTTTTCTATGGTTGTGTAATTCTTCTGTGCGTCATTTAAAACATGACTGGCATAGTAAATGACGTGCAGAAGCTTGTCATGCCTTTGTCCCAACACTGCACCAATGGCATGGTCACTGGCATCACACATTAATTCAAATGGTAATGTCCAGTCTGGTGCAGAGATGACTGGTGCTGTGACCAGCTTAGCTTTCAGAGTCTCAAACGCCTGCAGACACTCCTTATCAAAGATAAATGGCGTGTCAGTAGCTAGCAGATCACTTAGAGGTTTGGTGATTTTTGAAAAATCCTTTATAAACCTCCTATACAATCCTGCATGCCCCAGAAAGCTTCTGATTGCCTTAACATTGGTAGGTGGTGGTAATTTTTCAATTACCTCTACCTTAGCTTGATCCACTTCTATTCCCTTGTTCGAAATTTTGTGCCCAAAGACAATTCCTTCAGTCACCATAAAGTGACATTTTTCCCAGTTTAAAACCAGGTTAGTCTCTTGGCACCTCTTTAGAACAAGTGCTAGATGGTCAAGACAGGAGCTGAATAAGTCTCCAAATACTGAAAAGTCATCCATGAAGACTTCCAGAAATTTTTCCACTATATCAGAGAAAATTGAGAGCATGCACCTTTGAAAGGTTGCAAGTGCATTGCACAAGCCAAATGACATCCTTCTGTATCCAAATACTCCAGATGGACATGTGAATACTATTTTCTCTTGATCCTGGGGATCTACTGCAATTTGATCATAACCTGAATATCCATCCAGGAAGCAGTAGTATTCATGACCTGCTAGTCTTTCCAGCATCTGGTCTATGAATGGTAAAGGAAAATGATCTTTTCTGGTGGCTGTATTGAGCCTTCTGTAATTAATACACATACGCCACCCTGTAACTGTTCTTGTAGGAACCGGTTCATTTTTTTCATTATGGACCACTGTCATGCCACCTTTCTTAGTGACGACTTGGACAGAACTTACCCAGGGGCTATCAGAAATAGGATAAATAATCCCAGCCTCTAGTAACTTAGTGACCTCTTTCTGCACCGCTTCCTTCATGGCTGAATTCAGCCGCCTTTGTGGTTGAAACACTGGTTTGGCGTCACCCTCCAATAAGATCTTGTGCATGCATCTGGCTGGGCTAATGCCCTTAAGATCACTGATGGACCACCCAAGAGCTGTCTTGTGTGTCTTTAGCACTTGAATTAGTGCTTCCTCTTCCTGTGGCTCTAAGGTAGAGCTTATGATTACAGGAAAGGTATCACCTTCTACCAGAAATGCATATTTCAGGGATGGTGGTAATGGTTTGAGCTCAGGTTTAGGAGGTTTCTCCTCTTTCTAAGGGATTTTTAGAGGTTCTATTATTTTCTTTGATTCCTCCAGATTAGGCTGAACATCCTTAAAGATTTCCTCTAGCTCTGATTCGAGACTCTCAGCCATATTGACTTCTTTTACCAGAGAGTCAATAAGATCAACGCTCATGCAGTCATTTTGGGTGTCTGGATGCTGCATAGCTTTGACAACATTCAACTTGAACTCTTCCTCATTGACTCTCAGGGTTACTTCCCCTTTTTGGACATCAATAAGGGTAAGGCCAGTTGCTAGGAAAGGTCTTCCTAGAATGAGAGTTGCACTCTTATGCTCCTCCATTTCCAGCACCACAAAGTCAGTAGGAAAGGCAAATGGCCCAACCTTGACAATCATGTCTTCAATCACGCCTGATGGGTATTTAATGGAGCCATCTTCAAGTTGGGGACATATCCAGGTTGGTTTAACTTCATCAGTCAACCCAAGCTTTTTGATAGTAGCTGCAGGTATTAGATTAATACTTGCCCCAAGATCACATAGAGCTTGCTTGGTACAAGTACCTTCTAATGTGCATGGTATCATAAAGCATCCCGGATCTTTAAGCTTCTCAGGTAAGCTTTTCAGAATGACTGCACTGCATTCTTCAGTGAGGTAAACTTTCTCAGTTTCCCTCCAATCCTTCTTATGACTTAAGATCTCTTTCATGAACTTAGCATAAGAGGGTATTTGCTCAAGTGCCTCTGCAAACGGAATCTTTATTTCAAGAGTCCTGAGATAGTCTGCAAAGCGGGCAAATTACTTATCCTGTTCTGCTTGGCAGAGTTTCTGAGGATAAGGCATTTTGGCTTTGTATTCCCCAACCTTAGTTGCTGAAGGTTTATTACCTACAGATGTGGGTTGAGAAGCCTTTTTAGATGGGTTATTATCAGCACTTGTATGTATCTGATCCCCCACTGGCATTTGAATGCCAGGGGTGGAAGCTGGAGTGGCGTTAGACGCCAACTCCTTACTTGTTTCTAGCGTCTGAACGCCAGAACTGTGCTCCCTTTGGGCGTTCAACGCCAAATCCTTGCTTGTTTCTGGCGTTGAACATCAGGACTGAGCATGGTTTGGGCGTTCAACGCCAGCTTTCCACCCATTCTCTGGCGTTTGAGTGCCAGAGTTATTCCTCTCTGGGCTCTTACTATCCTCAGAGGGATTTTGGTTAGTTTGCTCCTTTCTTGGCTTCCTGCTATCTTGAAGTGAGGTTTTTAATGTTTTCCCACTTCTTAATTGAACTGCCTGGCACTCTTCTGTTATTTGTTTTGATAACTGTTGTTCTATTTGCTTCAACTGTACTTCCATATTCATATTAGCCATTCTTGTTTCTTGTAGTATTTCTTTGAATTCGGCTCACTGTTTTGTTAGAAGATCCAATTGCTGATTGAATTCTGTAACTTGTTCTGCAGGACTCATTTCAGCAGTTACTGTTTTAGCCTCTTCTTTCATGAAAGGTTCACTGCTTAGGTATAGATGCTGATTTCTGGCAACTGTATCAATGAGCTCTTGAGCTTCTTCTATTGTCTTTCTCGTGTATAGATCCACCAGCTGAGTGGTCTAGAGAAATCTGAGCTCTTTTTGTAAGTCCATAGTAGAGATGTCTAACTGCACCCACTCTGAAAACATTTCAGAGGGGCATTTTCTTAGCATCTCTCTGTATCTCTCCCAGGCATCATAGAGAGATTCATTATCTCCTTGTTTGAAGACTTGGATGCTCAGCCTTAACTGTGTCATCCGTTTCGGAGGAAAATAGTGATTCAGGAATTTTTCTGACAGCTGTTTCCATGTATTTATGCTATCCTTAGGTTGGTTATTTAACCACCTCTTAGCTTGGTCTTTTACAGCAAATGGGAATAGTAATAGCCTGTAGACATCCTGATCTACCTCCTTATCATGTACTGTGTCAGCAATTTGTAAAAATTATGCCAGAAACTCTGTAGGTTCTTCTTGTGGAAGACCGGAATACTGACAACTTTGCTGCACCATGATAATGAGCTGAGGATTCAACTCAAAACTACTAACTCCAATGGAGGGTATACATATACTACTCCCATATGAAACAGTAGTGGGGTTAGCATATGACCTCAGAGTTCTTCTGGACTGTTCATTTCCACTTAGTTCCATGATGGAACAAGGGAGATGGTATGGATGTTGATATTGTTTATTTTATTAAATATAAAAATTTATTTTCAAAATAGTAAAATAAAGTAAAATACGATAAAATAAAAAAACGAAATAAAAATAAAAATAGAAATTTGAAAATGTTTTGTGAAGATTTTCAAAAAAATTGGGGAGAGAGAGAAAGTGGTTAGGATATTTTTGAAAAAGATAATAAAATAATTTTTTTTTTACTTGACAACTAAGATATGATAAGATAAAATTTTGAAATTGAAATTTGAAAAATAAAAAAAATTCGAAAATATGCTTAAAAATAGTTAGAAAAGATATTTTTTAATTTTAAATTTTATGATGAAAGAGAAAAACACACAAAAGACACCGGACTTAAAATTTTTAGATCTAATGCTCCTTGTTTTCGAAAATTTTTGGAGGGAAAACACCAAGGAACACCAAACTTAAAAATTTTAAGATCAAAACACAAAGAAGACTCAAGAACACTTTAAAGATTTACAAGAACAACAAGAACAAAAGAAAGAACACCAAACTTAAAATTTTTAGAAAACTTTAATAAGATTTTCGAAAATTATGAAAAGATTAACAAGAAAACACCAAACTTAAAGTTTGGCACAAGATTAAATCAAGAAAAATTATTTTTGAAAAAGATTAAAAATTTAAAGGAAAATACAAGATATGCAATTGACACCAAACTTAGAACAAGACACTAAACTCACAAAAAAAAATTAAAATTTGATAAAGAAAAATAATATTTTTGAAAAAAAATTTTGAAAAGGGAATAAAGGACTCAGAATTTAATGACTCTATAGCAACAAAAATAAATTATTCCTGATCTAAGCAATAAAATAAGCCTTTAGTTGTTCAAACTCGAACAATCCCCAGCAACGGCGCCAAAAACTTGGTGCACGAAATTTGAATCTCAATATCAAAATCAAGATTTCTTATGATCTCGTACCACTAACCAGCAAGTGCACTGGGTCATCCAAGTAATACCTTACGTGAGTAAGGGTCGATCCCACGGAGATTATTGGTTTGAAGCAAGCTATGTTTATTTTATTATTCTTAGTCAGGATATCAATTAAAATTATCAATTTGAATTATTAGAAAAATAAAAGAGCGTGAAATAAATAATTGTTACTTTAATAATGGAGAATATGTTGGAGTTTTGGAGATGCTTCTCAGTGAAAATGGTCCAAATGCTCTGTCACAGCATGGCTAATCATATGTCGGTTCTCAATCAGGTTGGAATAGAATCCAATGATTCTTTTGCGTCTGTCACTAACGCCCAGCCTTCAGGAGTTTGAAGCTCGTCACAGTCATCCAATCCCATAATCCTACTCGAAATACCACAGACAAGGTTTAGACCTTCCGGATTCTCATGAATGCCGCCATCAATCCGGCTTATACCACGAAGATTCTGATTAAGGAATCTAAGAGATACTCATTCAATCTGATATAGAAGGGAGGTGGTTGTCAGGCACACGTTCATGGATTGAGGAAGGTGATGAGTGTCACGGATCATCACCTTCTTCATAGTTAAGCGCGAATGAACATCTTAGATAAGAACAAGTGTGTTTGAATGGAAAACAGAAGTAATTGCATTAATTCATCGAGACGCTGCAGAGCTCCTCACCCCAACAATGGAGTTTAGAGACTCATGCCGTTAAAGAGTATAAAATTCAGATCTAAAAATGTCATGAGATCCAAAAATAAGTCTCTAAAAGTTGTTTAAATACTAAACTAGTAACCTAGGTTTACAGAAAATGAGTAGACTAAGATAATTGGTGCAGAAATTCACTTCTGGGGCCCACTTAGTATGTGCTGGGGCTGAGACTTAAGTTTCTCACGTGCCTAGGCTATTTCTGTAGTTGAACGCCAGGTTGTAACATGTTTTGGGCGCTGGACTCCAACTTGTAACCTGTTTCTGGCGCTCGACGCCAGACTGCAACATGGAACTGGCATTGAACGCCAGTTTATGTCGTCTATCTTCGCGCAAAGTATGTACTATTATATATTGCTGGAAAGCCCTAGATGTCTACTTTCCAAAACAATTAAAAGCGCATCAATTAGACTTCTGTAGCTCCAAAAAATCCATTCCGAGTGCAGGGAGGTCAGGATCCAACAGCATCAGCAGTCCTTTTTCAGCCTAACTCAGATTTTTGCTCAGCTCCCTCAATTTCAGCCAGAAAATACCTGAAATCACAGGAAAACACACAAACTCATAGTAAAGTCTAGAAATATGATTTTTGCTTAAAAACTAATAAAATTATATTAAAAACTAATAAAAACATGCTAACATCTACATGAAATTACCCCCCCAAAAGCGTATAAAATATCCGCTCATCAGTGTGCTAGCGCCATCAATAGAATGGCATTCACAATGTGTGGGTGTGCACAAGATTGTGCGTACGCACAGATTGCAAACCTTCGTTGGTGGAGTGTGCGCACAGGGCGAGCTAGCGCTCCCATCAGAGTCCATGTCGCCGTGTGTGCGTACGCACAAGGTTGTGCGTGCGCACAGGTTCAAAATTCCATGGGGTGTGCGTGCGCACACAAACTAGAAATCACAAATTCTGTAGAATTTGCAGAATTTAGATTTTTGTCCCAAAATTTCAATGATCATATCTCCTTCCTCAAAAATCAAATTTCCACCAAATTTAAATCATTCTAAAGCTTATGAAATTATCTTTCTTTTGATATAAAAATCATTAATTTCCGAAAAGAATAGCTCAAGATATGATCCGTTGAAGTTTATCAAAATTCCATTTTTACCAAAACTCATAAACTCCCAATTTTCAAAATATACACTTCCAAATCCATTCAAAATCAACCAAAAACTCAACCATTCCAACATCAATAATTTCCAAACCTCATTCATTCATCAACCCACCAATTCTTCCATATTTAACCAATCTCAATTCAATAATCTATATTCCATACCTCAATTTCCATTCAACATTTAAATTCATCATTCACCATACATTTACACATATCAATATCACATTCCAACCATGCCCATCAACAAGAGCCTCCACATTATCATCAATTAAACATATTAATACATATCACATACAACATTACATGCCTTACCAACTATTATCACCATTATTCATATATTCCACCCAATCCAAAACATCCAACAACCACATCAACATTTCACAATCCACCAAATACACACATAACAACACATATCATATCATCCATCAACTACATCAATATCTCAAAATCTTATCCTAGGGTCACTAGCCTACGCTTTCACAACCACATTATATTTTAGATACAGAAAACCGAAATCATACCTTGGCCGATTCTCGTTCCACCTGGAACACTTCAAATTTTACTTTTTCCTCAACTTCCAATGTTTCAAAGCTCCCAAAATCAGATTTCCAAGCTTTCCAAAACCACCAATCAAGCTCCAATACACATATACAAAATGCCTAAGCCACAATATCACACCCAAACACAATAACTCAATCACCAAATCACAAAATTCCAAGTTTTTAGCTTAGGGTCCCAAGGATCAAAGAGGCAAGACTAAGCCTTCCTTCAAGTCAATTAGATCTTATAACATAAAGAGCTTACAATTTTAACAATTTTGCCCAAATTTTTCGAAAATAAGAGCTGGGATTTGAAGAAGAAACTGTGGCTTACCTTAAAAACAATTGTAAGAGTTTTGTAGAGCTCGACACCGCGGTTGCATGGCCACAAACGGTGCATCAATCGGAGCTCCGGATCAAAAGTTATGATCAATGGAAGTTGGAAGTGAATAGGAGCAAGGGTTTCATGTTTCTCCCCCTTTCCCTTGTGTGTTCAGCGTGTGTGTGTTGTTTTGGAGAAGAAGACAGCTGAGCACTCTCATTAAAGGAGGGTTTGGCTGGGCCTTTGGGCTCAATATGGGTCCGGTTGGTGATAAACCCCATTTGTAGGGTTTATCTTATATTGATTTTAGGAGATTTTAACACCTTTTACCCACATTTATTCAATGAATTAGTATGATTTTGTGATTGTCTCCTTATTTGTGCTTAGATGTGAAAACATGCTTTTTAGGCCTTTAACTTGATGATTTTAATCTCCCTTTGATTCCACTGGATGCCTTGATGTGTTTGTTAGTGATTTCAGATTGAAAAGGCAAGGAATGGATCAAAGGAGTGAAGAGGAAAGCATGCAAAGTGGAGAAGATCATGAAAAGCCAAAGAGTTGAACTCACCCATGGACGCGTGCGCGCACCTGGCGCTTACGCGCACCTTGCAAAATGGCCCATGGACGCGTACGCGTGCTGTGCGCATACGCGTCGATGTTGATATTTGATTTTTAAGTGAATTCGCACCCAACAAATTCTCAAGAGTTGTGGGACCCAATCCCAACCAACTTTGGCACCTAAACTGCTATTTAAAGCCAAGGATTGAAGAGCAAAGGGGATTCCAATCATTCACACTCATTAGGATTAGTTTAGAGTTAGTTTTAGAGAGAGAAGCTCTCACTTCTCTCTAGGATTAGGATTAGGATTAGGTTTAGTTCTTAGATCTAGATTTTAATTCATCTTCTTCTACTTCTATCTTCTCAATTCCTTGTAGTTACATTCATTCTTCTTCCATTCTTTTATTGTAATCTCTTTTATGTTATTCTTGTGTTTTGTTGTAGATCTACTTTTGTTTCTTCTACTCTCTTTCAATTCAATCAAGATAATTCATAATAAATGTGTTTCTTTTGATTGTTGTTGTTAATTCTTTTCAATAATTATTGTTAGATTCTATTCTTGTTATCAATTTACTATGCTTTTCTTTTGTACCTTCCAAGTGTTTGATGAAATATTTGGTTGGGTTTTAGTGTAGGTTTTGTTCCTCTTGGTCTTGGTTGAGTAATTAGTGACTCTTGAGTTATCTAATTCCTTTGATGATTAATAATTAGAAGTTGCTAATTGATTTGAATGCCTCTAAAGCTAGTCTATCCTTTAGGAGTTGATTAGGACTTGAGGAATCAAATTGATTCATCCACTTGACTTTCCTCCATGGTTAGAGGTTAACTAAGTGGGAGAAATGGACAATTTGTTATCACAATGGAGGAGGATAACTAGGATAGGACTTCTAGTTCTCATATCTTGCCAAGAGCTTTGTTAGTTGTTAGTATTTTCCTTACCATTTGTAATTCTTGTCTAAAATCTTAAAAACCCCAAACATAACTCACAACCAATAACAAGACACTTCATTAAATTCTTAGGGAGAACGACCCGAGGTTCAATACTTCGGTTTATAAAATTTAGGGGTTTGTTTTAGTGACAAACAACTTTTTGTATGAAAGGATTATTGATTGGTTTAGAAACTATACTTGCAACAAGAATTCATTTGTGAAATTCTAAACCACACAAAAATCTAATCATCAAAATGGCACCGTTTTCGGGGAATTGCAATGGTGTTATGTTATTGGTTATTGTATATATATGAATATTGTGAATAGCTTGCTTTTTGGATTGCTTGTTAGTTTTTTGCTAGTCTTAGTATTTTGTTTCATTATTTCTTATTAGCTTTTATTTCTTATTTTCTCTTGCTATCATGAATTCTCACTTTGGCTATGAGTGTGATTACAACTATGTTGTAGGTGATGGGAGCTACAATAAAGATGTGTATCAAGGATGGGACAATCAAAGGTGGGAGGAACCATATGCATATGATCAATCCTCATGGCAATAACCTCCACCAATGCACTATGAAGAAGAGCCATTCTATGATGCATACCAATCCAATGGCTATGGTGAATTCCCTTGTGACTTTCAAGAACCACCACCATATGCCTATGAGTCATATCCTCAACATGAACCTCAACCATACTCACAAGCCTCTTTTCACTAAACACCTCCATATGACCTTGACCCATATCCACCCCACCAATCACCTTTTAAACCACATGAGCCTTACATAGAACCACCATTCCAATATCAATACTCCCAAGAACCACCTCAATACACATCACCACCATATCCTTACCAAGAAGAACCACCTTCCTATAATGAACCCTTTCTCCAAGACAATGAACCCTCTTATCCACTCCAATCCTCAACGGATGAAATCCTTAGCCTTATACTTCAAGGGCAAGGAGAAATGCAAAGGGAGACACTAGAATTTGTAGCTACCTTAACCAAGGTAGTAAGCCTATTAGCCTCCCAATGCTTGAGTACTCAAAGAACTTCCATGGTCACATGTGGAGAATCAATTGAAAAGCATAGCATGAAGGAGAGACTAGAAACTCCGGTGGAGAAGAAGGAATGTTATTTTGTATTAGAGCAATTGGAGAAGCCTATGATCATTGAAGAAGAGGAAGAAGTGGTTGAAGACTTAGGAGATGCGGAACCTCCATGGGAACCTCGAGTTAAAGAAAATTCCTCCAAGAAGATCGAGTTTGATGTTGAGGAGGAAAGTGCACAACCTCCAAAACAAATTTCGGATGAAGACTTGAAGGGAATGAAGCAAGAATTGAGTTCCCTTGGTGATGAAGATCATGCATCCAATCTTCTTGGGGAAGAATCCTTTGAATTTGAAGAACCTTCTCCCAAAAAATTTGAAAGTGATGCGGAGGTAGATTTCTCTCAACCTCCCATTTATGACTTGAGTGATGGAGAAGAGTTAGATGAAGTTGATGAACAAAGGATTGAGAATGAAGAAGTTTATGAAGAGGTGAAGAAGATTGACAAGGAAGCAAACAAGGGAGTAGAGTTTTTAAGGACATTGGAGATACCTCTCCCCAAGCCACCACCATCCATTCTCTCATTCAAGTGGGTAAATTCCTTATACTTAAGCTTTATTATTCCCCTTGAATATGGTTTACTTGAGACGGATGGTCAACTTAGACATATTTGTGGCTTTAAGAGTAAAAAGGAGATGGTTAGTGGTTGGAAACATCATTCTAGGTTCATTATGATTGTATGCTCAAAGCTTAATTGCAAGGTTTGTGTAGAGCTAGATTGCTTGGGTCTAGGATGTTGTTTGGTTGCTTAAATGAGAATTTCAAGGCTATGCCACCCAAATGGAATAATGATAATCAACTTAAAGATGTGTGTAGAAACAATATATGGGATCCCGGCATACACGAGGATCAACTTTGGTAGCCCATGGTTTGCGAAGAACTCCATCAAAGCTTGGAGATATTGATCTTGAACGATGGAGCTTATTGGAAGACCAAGCATTGGTGGATGTTCCAAGATGAGTTCAAGCATAAGCCACCTTGATGAGGAGCTCCCCATAAGTCCAACTTAAGGACAATAAATAAAAGTGCTAGGTGGGAGACACCCCACCATGGTAAATTCTTTTCATTTTTTTCTCTTTTGTACATACTAATAGAATTAGTTTAATTTCATGTTTTGTTGAATTTGTTGAGTCTAATTGGTAGTTTAGTATGTTAAATAAGGTTTTATGGTGTTTTGGTAGCTGTTTGGAGGTTTTGAATGCTTGGATTGGTGCAAAAACATAGAAAAAAAATTTGAAAAATAGAGCACCATCCACGCGTACGTGCACTGTGCGCGTACATGTGCATCAAGCATTTTGGACCATCCACGCGCGCGCGCCATGCCTACGTACGCGTGGATTGCAAAATATCATGCCTCCATACATTGACCCGAGAGTTATGCTCGTATTATGCGCGCACTGTGCTCGAGGCACGAACCAACTCGTGCGTATGCGCACCTGGCGCGTACGCGCCACTCTCGAAATAAGCCATCGACGCACGCGCTCCATGCGCATGTACGCGCCGATATCCTTCCTTCACCATATTTCTTTTCTTCTCCTCTTTCCATTTCTTTCCTTCTCCTTTCTTCTTCCCTTCCCCTACCCTTCATCCAACACTCCCAAACACCATTGATAACCATTTATTTAGTTAGTTATTAGTTAGTTAGTTAGTTAATTAGTTAGTTAGTTAGTTGATTAGTTAGTTAGTTTAATTTTCATTTAGTTTTCTCTTTTTCATTGTAAGTGTTGGATTGTTATTCTTGTTTACCATAAATTGCTGCTGAGTATTAAAAAGGGATGTTATCTTAACATCATTATGTTTATAATCTTTGTTGGATTCTATTTTTGAGGTTATATTTTGCTACTTGATTTTGTATTTTTCATGCTTACCTTTTGAAAAATACCAAGTGATGAGAATTGCCTTCGAGCTTGTGACTCTTTTGAATTGCATGTTGTAGCTAGCCACCATGTGATTTGAACCCTATTCTTTGATTAGGCAATCTCTTGATATTGGATGTTGAGCATTTACCTTAATACATTGTATTTCATGATCATATGCATCCATATGCTTTTAGCTTGAATACTCTCATGCTTCTTTAATACTTGTTTTACCTTACAAGTTTACTTAAAGTATTTCAAGCATACTAGAATGAGTACAGTGCATGCTTCTTTAGTGACATAGCTTTTTATGTTAATGTGTGTTCTACAAGGTGCCCAATCTAGAATTCACACACCTAATATTTCTTAATGTCGCACTAATTCACTCACTCATTTCTAGTGATTTATCTCATTCCAACAATGTATGCTTCCTTACTTTTACATTTTCTCATCTTATAGTGTTATATTTTTGTTTTTCATGATGGATGCACCACAAGCAATAACGGGAGCAAGACTAAGAACATGCAACAATCGGTTGACCTACAAGCTGAAGGTAGCAATCCGAAGAGTCGCCGTACCCCCTTACTCATCTTTGAGTGCACCGAGGATGGTGCAAACTTTTAAGTGTGGGGAGGTCGTTCGACCGGTCGGCGATTTTGGGTGACAAATTTCTAATCTCAACACTTTTGCATTTCATCTTAGGTTTTTAGGATTTCTGTTGCATTTTCTTATTTTGCATATATATACACAATAAGCTTAGTCAAAATAATGAGATTTTTCAAGAATTCTATCTATAGGGCAACAATTGATTTGAGTGAAAACTTTTTCATAGAACTTGCTTGAATTATATATATATTGTGGAATATGAATTTTGAGCTAAGAACACAAGCAAGTGAGATTTGAGCCTAATGGTGTGGTTACATCTTATAACCACTTATTTTCCTTTTTGTGTGCATTACTCTCTTTCTATGATTGTAATATTTGATTTGTTTGACTCTTTATGTCCATTATTTTGTGTATACATGCATTTATATGATTGAGGCCATCATTTCATTAAATCACTTACCC
Source organism: Arachis duranensis (assembly GCF_000817695.3). Lineage (NCBI taxonomy): Eukaryota > Viridiplantae > Streptophyta > Magnoliopsida > Fabales > Fabaceae > Arachis > Arachis duranensis. The sequence goes on from NC_029780.3 coordinate 101,553,372, forward strand.
AAATAGCCTTACCTTTTATCTTCCTTTGTTAGCCAATTTAAGCCTATGCTTAACCCACTTGTTCTTATTTTAGCACACTACAAGCCCTAAAGCGAAAAATAATAAATGTCCTTATTTGGATCTTTGATTAGCTTAGGCTAGTGTGTGAGTATCATTCAAGTGTGAGAAATCTTGGGACATTGGGTGAATAAAAGGGTAGTTTTGTATTGTTATTGAAAATATTAGGAATTGGGTACATACTCATGTATTGATCAAATGTAAAATCTTATGCATTGATGTTTTTGTATATAGAAAGAAAAATTGAGAAAAATAAAAGAAAAAGGAAAGAAAAGAAAAATACTATGGAAAAGAAAAAAATAGAAAAAGAAAGAAAGAAAGAAATAAAAAGGGGACAAAATGCCCCAAAGCAAAGTGAAGCTCAATAAAATCAATGCATATGTGTTTTGAAATGAAAAAGAAATTGCATGAGTATGTGAAAAGTGAAAAATGGGTAGTTAGGTTAGAACTTAATTGTATAGGATGTCATAGGTTAGGTGGAAAGTCTAAGCTTATCAAAGATTCAAATCTCAAGCTCACTTAACCAAATATACATCCTACCTTGACCCTAACCCCATTACAACCAATGAAAAGACCTCATGATATGTGTATGCATGCATGAAATATATGTTGATTGTTAGAAGAAGAACAAATCTTGAAAAGCATGATTAGGGGGAGAATTGAGTGAATCGACCCTAAACACTTGAGCGAATAGAGTGCAAACACATCGGGTGAGGGTTTGATGCTCAATTACATGTTTCCACCTACAATCATCACTTTTCATGCAAGTTTGTAAAAATATTTAATAGCTCAATCCAATTGTGGATTAGACTGGCTAGTCCTTAGCCCTTGTGCTTATATATGTATTCTTGGGAATTGATTTATTTTGATCAAGCAATTGCATTCATTTAGATAGTTGCATATAGGTAGATTGCATTTAGTTAGTTTCCATTGAATAAATGCCATACCTTTACTTCATTTTTAGTTTAAGCATGAGGACATGCTTGGTTTAAGTGTGGGGAGGTTGATAAATCCCATTTGTAGGGTTTATCTTGTATTGATTTTAGGAGATTTTAACACCTTTTACCCACATTTATTCAATGAATTAGCATGATTTTGTGATTGTCTCCTTATTTGTGCTTAGATGTGAAAACATGCTTTTTAGGCCTTTAACTTGATGATTTTAATCTCCCTTTGATTCCACTAGATGCCTTGATGTGTTTGTTAGTGATTTCAGATTGAAAAGGCTAGGAATGGATCAAAGGAGTGAAGAGGAAAGCATGCAAAGTGGAGAAGATCATGAAAAGCCAAAGAGTTGAACTCACCCATGGACGCGCACGCGCACCTTGCGAAATGGCCCATGGACGCGTACGCGTGCTGTGCGCATACGCGTCGATGTTGATATTTGATTTTTAAGTGAATTCGCACCCAATGAATTCTCAAGAGTTGTGGGGCCCAATCCCAACCAACTTTGGTGCCTAAACTGCTATTTAAAGCCAAAGATTGAAGAGCAAAGGGGATTCCAATCATTCACACTCATTAGGATTAGTTTAGAGTTAGTATTAGAGAGAGAAAGTCTCACTTCTCTCTAGGATTAGGATTAGGATTAGGTTTAGTTCTTAGATCTAGATTTTAATTCATCTTCTTCTACTTCTATCTTCTCAATTCATTGTAGTTACATTCATTCTTCTTCCATTCTTTTGTTGTAATCTCTTTTATATTGTTCTTGTGTTTTGTTGTAGATCTACTTTTGTTTCTTCTACTCTCTTTCAATTCAATCAAGGTAATTCATAATAAATGTGTTTCTTTTGATTGTTGTTGTTAATTCTTTTCAATAATTGTTGTTAGATTCTATTCTTGTTATCAATTTACTATGCTTTTCTTTTGTACCTTCCAAGCATTTGATGAAATGCTTGGTTGGGTTTTAGTGTAGGTTTTGTTCCTCTTGGCCTTGGTTGAGTAATTAGTGACTCTTGAGTTATCTAATTCCTTTGATGATTGATAATTAGAAGTTGCTAATTGATTTGAATGCCTCTAAAGCTAGTCTATCCTTTAGGAGTTGATTAGGACTTGAGTAATCAAATTGATTCATCCACTTGACTTTCCTCCATAGTTAGAGGTTAACTAAGTGGGAGCAATGGACAATTTGTTATCACACTGGAGGAGGATAACTAGGATAGGACTTCTAGTTCTCATATCTTACCAAGAACTTTGTTAGTTATTAGTATTTTCCTTACCATTTGTAATTCTTGTCTAAAATCTTAAAAACCCCAAACATAACTCACAACCAATAACAAGACACTTCATTAAATTCTTAGGGAGAATGACCCGAGGTTCAATACTTCGGTTTATAAAATTTAGGGGTTTGTTTTAGTGACAAACAAGTTTTTGTATGAAAGGATTATTGATTGGTTTAGAAACTATACTTGCAACGAGAATTCATTTGTGAAATTCTAAACCACACAAAAATCAAATCATCAGTTGGCTCAGTTTGGCCCATTCGGTCCAATCTTAGGCCGATTTCTTTAAAATTGGTGTCAAAATTTTCGTTTTATATTTTTTTTATCACATTAAACCATAAAAACCTCATTTCTCATTTTCTAGAATATATTTTAATTTATGAGTTAATTTGTCATTAATTAACGGGGTTTGACAGGTTGACCAAACTTCAACAAGATTCACCAGTTTTCACCAGTTCACTCCAGATTTGACCGGCTCGTATTGATACTTCATCTTAAGCTGTTCAAGCACTGGTATCATGTTTGGTTTACCAATTTTTCAGTTGAACCGGCCGGTCCAATTTTAATAACCATGCCGATAATGAAGGAATCACATTTACTACCCCTTTACTTGGCCTTTATATGGGTGACCACCTAACTATTCGCCATCTTATGAGAACCCAAGTTTTAAAGAAGTTGTATACGTACGAAGAAAAAGTGCACAATGACTTAGTTGAACTTTGTTAAAAAAAATTACTAGGTTGTATAGCATTTTTGAATATAATATCTATTTAGTCATTGCGAATAACATTATATTTTTAAATGCGCTTAAAAAAGACGGATATAATTAACATCATCTTCGCCTAATTTTTTTTATCATTTTAATAATAAAAATAAAAGTGTATACATAAGATGTATATGAAAAATTATGTAGATAACATTTATTTTTTCAATTGCTTACATGTATGATTGAAAGTGCGTATTTTGATATTGATTGTTTACTAAAAATAGAAAGTGCATATTTCCGATTGCTTACATCCATAACATTTCTTTTTTCAATATGCTTACATGTATGTGAGATGATGGTGATGATTATCGTTATTATCATTATTTGAATGATCTTGTTAGCACAAAAAATTTGGCAAGAATCATGACATTGACCGTAGCATATAAATTGATAAATGATTAGGTCAACAGGATGGATGAAACTCAACAAAGAAGTTTGAGTCAAAACAATAAAAAAATACGTGAAATATAAAAGCTTTTTAATAGAAGATAATATGGGGTAATTACTTGATGACCAAGATGTAGTAAAACGTGGGTGGTTGAACTTAAAAGATAAGGTAAATCAGATTGTGGGAGAGAAAATTACTCAGCATGGCTTAGATTATCCTTTATAAAAAGGAGAGTCAAGGAAATCAAAAGGGACTTCGATTTTCAACATCTCAAGCTATACTAAATCCCTCTAAAAACTTTAAAGTTACACTGACGTTAGGAAAAGTCATGGAATAAAAGTGCTTGTAAGTGTTTGAAGTCAATTTATTTTATTTAATCCTTTTATTTATTGCTTTAATTTATTTGTTTACTTAAATTTTAAGCTTTGTTTATTATTTTTGTTATCTTAAATAATTTCTTTTAATTTATTAATTTTATTTATTATAATCATTCTTTTTCAAGTTACATTCAATTGCATTGCTTCATTATAAATTTGTTCGGATATCATATGCAAATCTCATTTCTGCAAGCCGGTTTCGGTCGACACTAAATTAATAAGTCCCAGGTCTAGCTTACTTCTTTATAAGAGTCGTATTTACTCTCTGAATTGAGATTTTTTTTATACAAACTTGATCAAAATCTGCGGTTGAAGGTCGAACAAAAATCAAGTAAAATAAATTAGCACAGCCGGGAGGACCTTGAGCGAATTTAGTATCAATTGTTGTATGTGATTACATAGTGGAAAGCTAGTGAAAATGTCTGATAGAGGTTCCACTTTGACTAACACGTCGAATAACGACTCTGGACAACCTAGGAAGCATGTTATGAGAGGGATAGAGGCCGAATCAACATTTCCAATAGTCAGTATGGATAGAAGGTAGGAGTGGCAAACGAGCCTAAACCAGCCGAGCTGGTCCGCGTAACCCGCCAAAGAGGGTGAGCCGGGTTGGAAAATTGAGACCACCACACATCAAAATCCTGCCTAATCTGTACCGCTTAAACTGTGGGCTTTGGTAGGGCAATGAGGGCTTTCCCAAGGGGATCAGTGTCTTTTTTTGCCAGGGTTATTTTTTGCAATTTCCTTTTTTCCAAAACCCAACTTCTCCCAACATTAGTTCTAATCTAGTTTTTTGGATTATGTTTATCTTGCTTTGAAGACAATATTTATTTTCCTTTGGACAATGTTATTTCTATTATTTTGTTTCAAAAAACTTGGTTTATAATTATGTTTATTACATATTTATAATTATAAATACTTTAATTTTGTGAATTTAAAAAATATAATTTTTATGTCTTTATAAATTATAAATTTACTAAAATAATTGTGAAATTATATATATTATTTAATACTTAATAGAAAAAAAAGAGGAGATTTGGCAGACTTAACCGGTTTCAAGACCGCCTCTGTAACACCTAACTATCATAATGTCACGCTTCTGGCTGCGTCACTCTGATAGCTCAGGTATTACGATGACGCTTAAAATATTTAGTTCTAAAATATATGCCTGTTTAAAACTTTAAACTGTATAACCGCTCCAAAAATACTTTTCGATGAGTAATATACATCCATACATATAATACCACTTACAAAACTCACAAAGAATACATATATATAGTTTTACAAGTATTAGCTAATACAATTCCTATCCCTCTTATAGAATATATAAAGATAGAGGCGAGGGAACAAAAATACTAAAACAAAACAGAAATATTGTCTAATAGAGAAGAAATAAGCTCTTTCGAACTTCGTTGTCTATAACCTGAAATAGAAAAGACCTGTAGGGGAGTGAGAACATCATTATCGCTAGTTCTCACTATTGGGTTAGAGAATTACTAGGATACGTGAAAATAAATATAGGGTTGAAGAATTACTATAATAGATACGAGAGATAAGATCGTTACAGTGTTAATAACTGCCTTATGCATCTTTTCAAAAGCAAAGGTTTACTATAAAAGAATAAATCTAAAATCTTTTCTGAAAGAGAAACTGTTCATTTCTTAAAAATTTAAAAGCCTTTCAAAAGGCTTATCTTATGCTGAACCAAATTAGCTTTTCATACTTTTCATACTGTCTCTCTGTCGTGCATCCCCAACTCGAGTTATTCACAATCATAATTATAATTCACATCCAACACCCTCACTGGTGTATATTCAAGGGGACGAGCTCATCCAAAACTTTCACAATGTCTGGCCTCACTTACGACATAGGGTCAGGAGAGTATCGAGTTTCCACCTGGAGCACGTGGTGGCTAGCCACTGCTTTCACCCAAGAAAACTTGTATCTCAGATAGGTGAAGTGCAATAATCACAATATTAATAACTCAGCATATATGCATTTATTCTCAGCCATAAATCAACATTCATCTCAGCCATTCAGCTTAAATTCATGATTCATAGTCAGCCATCCGGCTCATAACATATTCCGCAATCAGCCATAATTCATTGTCATACACAGCCATTCCGGCTCATAACATAATAGCACTTCCACCATCCAACATCATCAAATTCATAAAATCATCATTCAAGCCATAAATCACTTTTTCTCAATTCACTTCACTTTGAAATCCAAAAATCAATTCCTTTCATCCTTTGCTTTAAAATTTCCATTCCTCAAATCATTTTAGGCTCATAAGCCACTTTTACTCAAAGTAGGTTCCCTTTTTAAAACAAAGCCACTCTCGGCATCCTCTTTCGAAAACTTTCAAAGCCATGGCAATTTAAAGATCTCATCTGAAATATTCAAAATCAAACATCCAAAAACAGGATTTTGTAACAAAAGTTTCTCGACAGAGTCTCAAGTCTTTAGGAGAAAATAACATAACTCATTTCTTCAAGTTTGCTTAAAATCTTTAAAACCTTGGCTTCCTGATTTGAGTAATAAAAATAGAATCTAAACCAAATCGAGTCATGCAATCAATTACTCCTTTCAAAACCATTTCCTTTACTTAAACAAAACTAGCTTCAATTCCATGACTAAATCTAAAGCGTTTCAAACTGTCCGAAAATTGTTTGTCTTGCAAAAATTCAGAATTCAAAGAGTACTTAAAACTTTTTCCCAAAACATTGTAAAATGAGACTTGTCAATAGACATTCAGGTTCTTTCAAAGTCACTGAAACTCCTCCAATTGAAACCCTCAAGTCAAATTCAAAGACATAAACCCTTTTCACATTTAAAACAGCCTTGAAACATAAGTTTCATCTTAATAACTTGCTCCCAAAAGAGATACAATACTTTTCTTAAGAAACAAGACTAAATCATAATTTTTTTTTAATTCATTTCAAAAGCATAAGTCATCCCTTTCTTAAATAATCTAAATAAAATAGTGGAAGTCTTTAACTCATAATTTTCCAAATAACATTTCAATAAGGTCTCGGATTCTATCGGAATTTCAGCAGCACCTCCCCTATAACATGGACTCTACCACCCTTTCTAGGTCCCATTCAAACCCTTCCACAACCCTCTTTAAAGGGTCCAAAATCAAATCAGCTCAAAACCCAATTGAATCCAAAGATACATTCCATTTTCATATTTCAATAAAACCAAATCAAACTCAAGTCAATTTCCAACGAAGTAAACTTGATTTCAAAGCTTTAAAGAAGTGACTTTAAAGAAACACTTCAAAACCGTTCATTTCACAAAACTAAATAATAATCAAATCAACCAAGCATTCATGTTTGTCCAAAACAACCAACGTCACATAAGATGGTGGACGAAATTGTGATCTACGTTCTTTGGATTTTGAATGAAAACTTTATTATGGCACTGGTTGAATTCACAACTCCATTCAACTAACCAGCAAGTGTACTGGGTCGTCCAAGTAATAAACCTTACGTGAGTAAGGGTCGAATCCACAGAGATTGTTGGTATGAAGCAAGCTATGGTCACCTTGTAAATCTCAGTTAGGCAGATTAAAGGGTAATTGTGATTATTGGAATAAATAATAAAAAGGAATAATAAAAGGGATAAAAGACTTATGCAGATTCATTGGTGGGAATTTCAGATAAGCGAATGGAGATGCTGTAGAGCCCAAGGACGCCTGCTCTCCTACTGCTTCTACTCAGTCCTTCTTACTCTTTTCCATGGCAAGCTTTGTATAGGGGTTCACCATCAGCTGTGGCTACTTTCATCCTCTCGGGAAAATG
>NC_029780.3:101561596-101563277 GCF_000817695.3 Arachis duranensis
TTGGGCTGAGCTTGATGAATTCACGTGTAGAGGCATTTCTTGGCGTCAAACTTTAAGTTATGACGTGTTTTGGGCGTTTAACTCTGGATCATGACGTTTTTCTGGCGTTTAACTCCAGACAGCAGCGTGTACTTGGCGTTTAACGCCAAGTTACGTCGTCATTCTTCGAATAAAGTATGGACTATTATATATTGCTGGAAAGCCCTGGATGTCTACTTTCCAACGCCGTTGAGAGCGCGCCAATTGGAGTTCTGTAGCTCCAGAAAATCTATTTCGAGTGCAGGGAGGTCAGATTCCAACAGCATCAGCAGTCCTTTTGTCAGCCTTCTTCAGAGTTTTGCTCAAATCCCTCAATTTCAGCCAGAATTTACCTGAAATCACAGAAAAACACACAAACTCATAGTAAAGTCCAGAAATGTGAATTTAACATAAAAACTAGTGAAAACATCCCTAAAAGTAGCTCAAACTTACTAAAAACTATATAAAAACAATGCCAAAAAGCGTATAAATTATCCGCTCATCATAAGACTTATACAATTACTCAAGTATACATTTTTACCACATAATATCTGTATATAATAATTCCAATTTATAAAATATGTTTTTTTGAAAAGGCACCTACCTCGACAAATTGAAACCATAACCCAAATGCCTCTCAGAAATCCTTTCGTCTCGACCCAAAATCAATGGCAGCTTCAAAGCATAGCAACACACACTTTCGCAGTAGTATAAACAGGTCTAAATCACAACAAGAAACCTCGGTTACTAAATCCCAAGAACATTAATTTCGTAAAGGATTTAATACAGGTACAGAACACTAACACGGAAATTTCTGAAACATAATTACCTACTGAAATGACAAAACGAGGCAGCTGCAAACTCCGAGTACGGAAGGCAAGCACAAATACACAACCCTATGACGGACAACACCGCAATGCCTCAACATAAGTTTACAGGGCAGCGACAAAAGGCCTTTCGAATTAGAAATGCTTACCAATACAGAGGACTCAGCGGCTGTTTTCGGTGATAGAGGTGGTGGACGCAAGGTACGGTGACACCCAGCGGCTCTTCTTCCCTCCACGTAACCCAGACGGCGGCTGCAGCAACATTCAGTGACTACAGTATTTTCAGAATTCAAAAAGGACCAAAGCTAATAACAAGACCCTTACCGCAACTAAGAAAAAGTGGCTGAGCCAAGTAGTGGCATCCTCGGTAATGGTTTCGGTGGCCATAGGACTGCTCCTGGCGGCCCGAACAGTGGCAAGGCTTCCTCCTCCTTCGGCAGCAACAACAGCGGTATTTTCTGGCAACCACAGATCTCCGGCAATAGTAACAAAAGCTCCAGCTAAGCACCGTAGAGCAGCAGTTTGGCAGTGACAGAGGTAGACAGTGGTGACAGGACGGCAGCCACCAGACACGGTGCCTCCTCCCCCTCGGCCATGGCTCGCATCTTCTTCTCCCTCCCCTGTTCGCGGCTCTAATGGAGGCGGCAAGGACGGGTTCAACGGCAAGATCCGACGAAGCTGGCAGCGAGGATGCGACGGTGGCAGTGCGACTTCTCTGCAACGATAGTGGCCACTCCTGCGTTTGATGCGATGGCGACTAGGGATGGCTCGTGGCTCCATGGATGACGGCGAGGCAGAACTGCAACCCAACAGCGGCGGCTCCCTCTCGCGCGCCC
>NC_029780.3:101563385-101564929 GCF_000817695.3 Arachis duranensis
CCGACGATGGCGCGACGGTGAAGGTGAGGCCCAGCACGCCAGCGCGGTCTTGCCCCTCCTTTTCTCTTCTTCCCCTACTTCCGCCTCACATTTCTTCTCTGTTGCAGTGAGTGGGTGCGTGTGTTTTGTTGTGTGTGCTTGTTGTGTTTGTGTGTGTGTGTTGCTGCTGGGTTGGGGAAAGGGTAACCGGGTAAGGGTTTTCCCAATTTGGGAATTAGGGTTTAGGTAAAATTAGGTTTAAGGGTAGTTTTGTAATTTTAAATAGAAATAGAGATAATATAGTAATTAGAAATAAATTTTAATCCAACAATAATAATGTATAAAAAATACTATTTGTTCATCAATTTTACAAATTATTTTCAATAAATTTTCAAATCCAAATCATATAAAATTCTTATTATTTCATAGCTACTAACGATATAATTTAAATATAGAAAATAACTCAATAATTATGAAATTAAGTAAAATCTTCATTTTAATTATCAAAACTTGATTTAATTATTCTCAATGAAATCATTTCTGAAAGTAAAATCTATAATAATAAATAAATTTGAAATCAGCTCATAATAAGATTCTTCTAAAGTTCTCGGTCTTACAGCCTCATTAGGTGGGGCAAAGCGAGGCAGTCCGCCAAAGGGTAGACTTTTGGCGTGGCGGACTTCCCCGCTTGCCACCACTAGGTAGAAAGACTAACCCGATAAGCATAGTTGTCAGAATTGAACCGGTAATTAAACTGGTCAAACTACTGGATCACTGGTTTAACCGGTGGATATTGCTTGAACCGGTTGAAGCAGTCCTACGTAAATAAAAAATATAAAATAGTGAAAAACTTAAAATTAAAATTTAGTGCTTGTTTGGGTGCCATTATTTTGATAAAAAAAGATCTTTTTTGGTAGCGCGAAATTGTGATCAATACTTTTCACAAATCAAATAATCCCCGGTAATGAATCCAAAAACTTGGTGTTCAATACCATGGCATAAACACAACTTCGCACAACTAACCAGCAAGTGTACTGGGTCGTCCAAGTAATAAACCTTACGCGAGTAAGGGTCGATCCCACAGAGATTGTTGGTATGAAGCAAGCTATGGTCACCTTGTAAATCTTAGTCAGGCAAACTCAAATGGGTATGGTGATAGACGCATAAAACATAAAGATAAAGATAGAGATACTTATGTAATTCCTTGGTAGGAATTTCAGATAAGCGTATGAAGATGCCTTCCCTTCCGTCTCTCTGCTTTCCTACTGTCTTCATCCAATCCTTCTTCTTCCTTTCCATGGCAAGCTTAAGCAAGGGTTTCACCGTTGTCAGTGGCTACCTCCCATCCTCTCAATGGAAATGTTCAACGCACCCTGTCACGGCACGGCTATCCAGCTGTCGGATCTCGATCATGTCGGAATAGAATCCAATGATTCTTTTGCGTCTGTCACTAACGCCCAGCCCTCAGGAGTTTGAAGCTCGTCACAGTCATTCAATCATTGAATCCTACTCAGAATACCACAGACAAGGTTAGACCTTCCGGATTCTCTTGAATGCCGCCATCA
>NC_029780.3:101565727-101565851 GCF_000817695.3 Arachis duranensis
AAATATACTATAGACTCCAAATTATCAATGAAACTTAGCTCTAAATTAGATGAGCGGGACTAGTAGCTTTTTGCCTCCGAACAGTTTTGGCATCTCACTTTATCCTTTGAAATTCAGAATGATT
>NC_029780.3:101565975-101567528 GCF_000817695.3 Arachis duranensis
TGAGTCTTGGCCGTGGCCCAAAGCACTCTGTTTTCCAGTATTACCACCGGATACATACATGCCACAGATACATAATTGGGTGAACCTTTTCAGATTGTGACTCAGCTTTGCTAGAGTCCCCAATTAGACGTGTCCAGGGTTCTTAAGCACACTCTTTTTGCCTTGGATCACAACTTTATTTCTTTCTTTTTCTTTCTTTGTCTCTTTCTTTTTTTTTTCTTTCTTTTTTTTCGTCTCTTTTTTTTTTGTATTCACTGCTTTTTCTTGCTTCAAGAATCATTTTTATGATTTTTCAGATCCTCAGTAACATGTCTCCTTTTTCATCATTCTTTCAAGAGCCAACAATTTTAACATTCATGAACAACAAATTCAAAAGACATATGCACTGTTTAAGCATACATTCAGAAAACAAAAAGTATTGTCACCACGTCAAACTAATTAAGCTAGTTTTAAAGATGAATTCGAAATCCTGTACTTCTTGTTCTTTTGTGATGAAAACAGTTTTCATTTAAGAAAGGTGATGGATTCATAGGACATTCATAACTTTAAGGCATAGACACTAAGACACTAATGATCATAAGACACAAACATGGATAAACATAAGCATGAAAATTCGAAAGACAGACAATTAAAGAACAAGGAGTTTAAAGAACGGGTCCACCTTAGTGATGGCGGCTTGTTCTTCCTCTTGAAGATCCTATAGAGTGCTTGAGCTCCTCAATGTCTCTTCCTTGTCTTTGTTGCTCCTCTCTCATGATTCTTTGATCTTCTCTAATTTCATGGAGGATGATGGAGTGTTCTTGGTGCTCCACCCTTAGTTGTCCCATGTTTGAACTCAATTCTCCTAGGGAGGTGTTTAGTTGCTCCCAATAGTTTTGTGGAGGAAAGTGCATCCCTTGAGATGAATCTCTCCATCTCCCCTGACTCGGAGGTGGAAGCTTTTGCCTTCCCTTTCCTCTTTCTAGAGGTTTCTCCGGACTTGGATGCCATAAATGGTTATGGAAAAACAAAAAGCAATGCTTTTACCACACCAAACTTAAAAGGTTTGCTCATCCTCGAGCAAAAGAAGAAAGAAGAGAGTAGAAGAAGAAGAAATGAAGGAGATGGAGATGGCTTTGGGGTTCGGTCATATATGAGTGGGTTTGGGAGGGAAAGTGGTTTGAATTTGAATGGTGAGGTAGGTGGGGTTTTATGAAGGATGGATGTGAGTGGTGAAGAGAAAGAAGGGATTTGATAGGTGAAGGGTTTTTGGGAAAGAGGTGTTGAGGTGATTGGTGAATGGGTGAAGAAGAAGAGAGAGAGTGGAGGGGTAGGTGGGGATCCTGTGGGGTCCACAGATCTTGAGGTGTCAAGGAAAAGTCATCCCTGCACCAAATGGCAAGCAAAATTGCTCTTTGTGCCAATTCTGGCATTAAACGCCGGGCTGGTGCCCATTTCTGGCGTTTAACGCCAGCTTCTTGCCCTTTTCTGGCGTTTAACGCCAGTCTGGTGCCCCTTTCTGGCGTTAAACACCCAGAATGGTGCCAGACTGGGCGTTAAACGCCCAACAGCTA
>NC_029780.3:101568897-101570531 GCF_000817695.3 Arachis duranensis
TCCCTAGTACTGCTTGGTGCATTTTGCATTCTAGACAGACTTTGAGAAATCATATTGACTTGTTGAGTCAATATTTTGTTCTGAGCCAATATGGCATTCAGAGTGTCAATCTCAAGAACTCCTTTCTTCTGATTGGTCCCATTGTTCACAGGATTTCTTTCAGAAGTGTACATGAATTGGTTATTTACAACCATTTCAATCAGCTCTTGAGCTTCTGTAGGCGTCTTCTTCAGATGAAGAGATCCTCCAGCAGAGCTATCCAAAGACATTTTGGATAGTTCAGAGAGACCATCATAGAAGATACCTATGATGCTCCATTCAGAAAGCATATCAGAAGGACACTTTCTGATTAATTGTTTGTATCTTTCCCAAGCTTCATAGAGGGATTCTCCTTCCTTCTGTCTGAAGGTTTGGACTTCCACTCTAAGCTTACTCAATTTTTGAGGTGGAAAGAACTTTGCCAAGAAGGCATTGACTAGCTTTTCCCAAGAGTTCAGGCTTTCTTTAGGTTGAGAATCCAACCATGTTCTAGCTCTGTCTCTTACAGCAAAAGGGAATAGCATAAGTCTGTAGACCTCAGGGTCAACCCCATTAGTCTTGACAGTGTCACAGATTTGTAAGAATTCAGCTAAAAACTGATGAGGATCTTCCAATAGAAGTCCATGGAACTTGCAATTCTGTTGCATTAGAGGAACTAATTGAGGCTTAAGCTCAAAGTTGTTTGCTCCAATGGCAGGGATAGAGATGCTTCTCCCATAAAAGTTGGGAGTAGGCAGCACCTTCCTTGCATTGTTGGCATTGTTGTTGTTTTCGGCTGCCATAGGTTCTTCTTCCTTGAAGAATTCGGTTAGGTCCTCTATAGAGAATTGTGCCTTAGCTTCTCTTAGCTTTCGCTTCAAGGTCCTTTCAGGTTCAGAATCAGCCTCAACAAGAATGCTTTTGTCCTTGCTCCTGCTCATAAGAAAGAGAAGAGAACAAGAAAATGTGGAATCCTCTATGTCACAGTACAGAGATTCCTTGAGGTGTCAGAGGAAAAGAGAATCCTCTATGTCACAGTATAGAGATTCCTTTAGGTGTCAGAAGAGAAGAAAAGTAGAAGACAGAAGTAGAAAATTCGAACTTATCAAAGAAGATGGAGTTCGAATTTTGCATTAAGGAATAGTGTTAGTCCATAAACAGAAGAATGTGAGAAGAAGGGAAGTAATTTTCGAAAATTAAGTAAAAGATTTTGAAAACATTTTTGAAAAACACTAATTGATTTTCGAAAATGAAAGTGGAAAAGAAATCAAGTGATTTTTGAAAAAGATTTTGAAATTAGAAATCAAAAAGATTTGATTAAAAACTATCTTGAAAAAGATGTGGTTAAGAAGATATGATTGGTTTTAAAAAGATGTGATTGAGAAGATATTATTTGAAAAACATTTTAAAAGATTTGATTTTGAAAATCAATGTCTTGGCTATCAAGAAAAGATATTATTCAAACATTAAACCTTTCTCAACAGAAAAGGCAACATACTTGAAATGTTGAATCAAATCATTAATTGTTAGTAAGTATCTTAGAAAAAGGAAAGAAATTGATTTTGAAAATATTTGATTGAAAAGATTTGATTTGAAAAAGATTTGATTTTGAAAAA
>NC_029780.3:101572775-101586806 GCF_000817695.3 Arachis duranensis
AAATATTCTGTATTAAAATGTATTTATGTATGTATATACTAATATATTTTATATTTATAAAGTCTATCAATACTCTTCTTTTATAATATCCTTTGATTTTTATTTAATAAAATCTAATAATTCATAAAAAATAATGCATCTAATACACACAAAATGGTTGGGGTGATTTTAGACATACCCATGTATGTTTGTAGTGTGACCCAAAATATTTTCTAATAGCAAACGAGTCCCCTATAATTAAAGCAATTTATTAATTTGTTGACCTATATTCTTTATTATAGTTGTCAGAATCGAATCGGTGATCGAACCGATCAGGTCACTAAGTCACAGGGTTATTTGTTCAACCGGTGGGTCACGGATTGAACTGATTGATCCGGTCCTATATAAATAAAAAACAAAACATAGTAAAAAATTTAAAATTAAAATTTAAAATACATATCTTTACTAGCATTTTAAAAATATCTAGCTATTCTAAAACAATATGAAACAGAAACAATAGGTATTTTGTTAATTTTACTCTATCATAAATATTTTCATTTTGTTTTTATATTAAAATAACAATTATTTTCGAATTTCAATAATTTATTAATTAGTTTATATCTTTTATACTATTATATACTACAAGTATTTATTAAAAAATAATATTAATAGATATTATATAATTATAAAAAAATAAGTGAGTTTATAATTATTGTTAAATAAAAATATAATTAACTTATGAATGAGTAAATTTATAACTAAAATTAAAATAAATTAAATAAAAATAAATTATTTAATGAAAAATATCTATATGTGTTATAATTGGCATTTATATTAATAAGATGCTTTAAAACCTAGTGGTTGTTAATGGTGCTTCCAATTTAAGGAAAAGGGTTCTAGCCATTTTGGAGATATTTTAAATTCCAAAATCAGGATCGTACGGTACACACGTGTTGGAGGTGAAGTCAAAGGCTCCAAGCACCGATATCAGGTTCGATTCACCAGTTTTTCAGTTGAATCGGCCGATCCGGTTCGATTTTAACAACCATGCCAATAAGGGTTTCAGAAGGAATCACATTTACTACCCACTTTACTTTGGAGCACGATGGACTTGCAGAATATTGGTGCGTCATAGGTTCACCCTCTGAGCGGTTCGGTCAGACCAAACTTCAACAAGATTCAACAGTTTTTGCCGGTTCACTCCGGATTTGACTGGTCGTACTGATACTTCACCTTAAGCAGTCCAAGCACCGGTATCAAATCTGGTTCACTAGTTTTTCAGCTAAATCAGCCGGTCTAGTCCGGTTTTAACAACTGTGCCGATAAGGGTTTCAGAAGGAATCACATTTACTACCCCCTATACTTGTCCTTTATATGGGTGACCACCTAACTATTCGCCTTCTTCTGAGAACCCAAATTTTAAAGAACTTGTATACGTACAAAGAAAAAGTGCACGATGACTTAGATGAATTTTGTTAAAAAAATTAATTGGCAGTATAGCATTTTTTAATATAATATCAATTTAGTCAATGCGAATAACATTATATTTTTAAATGCGCTTAAAAAGAATGGATATAATTAACATCATCTTCGCCTATTTTTTTATCATTTTAATAATAGAAATAATAGTGTATACATAAGCGAAAAATTATGTAGATAACATTTATTTTTTCAATTGCTTACATGTATGATTGAAAGTGTGTATCTTGATATTGATTATTTACTAAAAATAGAAAGTGCATATTTCCAATTGTTTACATCTATAACATTTTTTTCTCAATATGCTTACATGTACGTGAGAGGATGGTGATGATTATCGTTATTATCATTATTTGAATGATCTTGTTAGCACAAAAATTTTGACAAGAATCATGACGTGGACTGTAGCATATAAATTGACAAATAATTAGGTCGACGGGATGGATGAAACTCAACAAAGAAGTCTAGGTCGAAACAATAAAGAAATACTCGAAAAATAAAAGCTTTTTAATGGAGAAAACATGAGATGATTACTTGATGACCAAGGTATAGTAAAACATAGGTGGTTGAACTTAAAAGACAAGGTAAACCAGATCGTGGGAGAGAAATTTACTCAGCATGGCATAGATTTATCCTTTATAAAAAGGAGAGTCAAAGAATTTAAAAGGTACTTCAATTTTCAACATCTCAAGCTATATTAAACCCCTCTAAAATTTCAAAGTCACACTGACGTTAGAAAAAGTCATTGAGTGATCAAAAGTGCTTGTGAGTGTTTGAAGTCAATTTATTTCATTTGATCCTTTTGTTTATTACTTTAATTTATTTGTTTACTTAAATTCTAAGCTTTGTTTATTATTTTCGTTATCTTAAATAATTTCTTTTAATTTTCAAGTTCATTTATTATAATCATTCTTTTTCAAGTTACATTCAATTACTTTGCTTCATTCTAAATTTGTTTGGAAATCATATGCAAATCTCCTTTTTGCAAGTCAGTTTCGATCGACACTAACTTAATAAGTCCCAAGTCAAGCTTACTTCTTTAGAGGAATCGTATCTACTCTCCGAATTGAGATTTTTTTATACAAACTTGATCGGCATCTGCGATCGAAGGTCAAACAAAAATCAAGCGAAACAAATTAGCACAACCGATAGGACCTTAAGCGAATTTAGTATCAATTGTTGTATGTGATTACATAATGGAAAGCTAGTGAAAATGTCTGATAGAGGTTCCACTTCGACTAACACGTCGAATAACGACTCTGGACAACTTGGGAAGCATGTTATGAGAGGGATAGAAGCCGAATCAACATTTTCAATAGACAGTATGGGTTGAAGTAGGAGTGGTGAATGGGCCTAAACCCACCAGGATGGCCCGCGTAACCTGTCAAAAAAGGCAGGACGGGTTGAAAAATTATAACCGCCACACATCAAAATTGCACCTAACCCGCACCACTTAACCGTAGATTTTGGCGGGGCGGAAAAGACTTTCCTATGGGCTCAACGTTTTTTTTTACCAAGGGTATTTTTGTGTATTTTTTTTCCCAAAACCCAATTTTTCCCAACATTGGTTCTAATCTAGTGTTTTGAATTATGTTTATTTTGCTTTGGGAACAATATTTATTTAGCTTTGGACAATATTTATTTTGCTTTGGACAATGTTAGTTTTATTATTTTGTTTCAACAAACTTGGTTTATAATTATGTTTATTACATATTTATAATTATAAAGACTTTAATGTTTGTGGATTTAGAAATTATATTTTTTTATATCTTTAGAAATTATAAATTTATTAAAATGGTTGTGAAATTATATATATTATTTAATACTTAACAGAAAAAAAAAGAGGAGATTTGGCGAGCTTGGTTTATAATTATGTTTATTACATATTTATAATTATAAAGACTTTAATGTTTGTGAATTTAGAAATTATAATTTTTTTTATATCTTTAGAAATTATAAATTTATTAAAATGGTTATGAAATTATATATATTATTTAATACTTAACAGAAAAAAAAGAGGAGATTAAGGACTAATCCGATAAGGGTTTCAGAAAAAATCTCATTTACTACGCCCTCTACTTGATCTTTATATGGGTGACTACCTAATTATTCTCCATCTTATGAAAACCCAAATTTTAAAGAAATTGTATACATACAAAGAAAAATTGTACGATGATAATTTTTGTTTATTATTTTTGTTATCTTAAATAATTTCTTTTAATTTTTTAAGTTCATTTATTATAATCATTCTTTTCAAGTTACATTCAATTGCATTACTTTATTATAAATTTGTTCGGATATCATATGCAAATCTCATTTTTGCAAGCCGGTTTTGATCAACACTAAATTAATAAGTCTCAAGTCGAGCTTACTTCTTTAGAGGAGTCTATCTACTCTCCGAATTGAGACTTTTATATACAAGCTTGATCGACATCTGCGATCGAGGGTCGAACAAAAATCAAGCGAAATAAATTAGCACTGCCGGTAGGACTTTGAGCGAATTTAGTATCAATTATTGTATGCAATTACATAGTGGAAAGCTAGTGAAAAGGTCTGACAGAGCTTCCACTTTGACTGACAGATCGAATAACGACTTTGGACAACCTGAGAAACATGTTATGAGAGGGATAGAGACCGAATCAACATTTCCAATAGTCAGTATGGATAGAAGTAGGGGTTGCAAACGGGTCTAAACTCGCCGGGCTGGCCCGTGTAACCTGCCAAAAAAGGCAGGTCGGGTTGAAAAATTAAGACCGCCACACATCAAAATCCCGTCTAACCCACACCGCTTAAACTGTGGGTTTTGGTTGGGCGGTGAGGGCTTTCCCGGCGGACTCAGTATTTTTTTGGCCAGGGATATTTTTTGCAATTTTTTTTCTCAAAACCCAACTTCTCCCAACATTGGTTCTAATCTAGTGTTTTGGATTATGTTTATTTTTTATTTGGAAACTATTTATATTGCTTTGAATAACATTTATTTTGCTTTGGACAATGTTGCTTTTCTTATTTTGTTTCAAAAAACTTGGTTTATAATTTTGTTTAGGTTTAATTACTCTGTTGATCTCTATAGTTTCGCAAAATTTTTAATTAGGTTCCTGCACTTGTTTTTTTCTTTTATTTGGGTCCCTGCACAAAATTTTTTTTTAGTTGGGTCCCTGTAAAATTAAGCCAATTACTACCAAGAGGGACCTAATTGAAAAAAAATTGATACAGAGACCCAATTAAAAGAAAAAAAAGTATAGAGACCTAATTGAAAATTTTGTAAAAATATAGGGACCAACAGAGTAATTAAACCTTTTGTTTATTACATATTTATAATTATAAAGATTATAATTTTGTGAATTTAAAAATTATAATTTTTTTATGTCTTTAGAAAATATAAATTTATTAAAATAGTTGTGAAATTATATATATTATTTAATACTTAATAGAAAAAAAAGAAGAGATTTGGCCGACTTGGCCCACCAGCCCACCGTTAAGCAGGGCGGGGTGAGGTTTCAGGGCTAGCCCGCCAAAGGGCGGGCTTTTGGTGGGACGAACTTTTCCGTTTCCCATCTCCAGGTAAGAAGGACTAATCCGATAACAGAAGGAATCCCATTTACTATCCCCTCTACTAGGTCTTTATATGGATAACCACCTAACTATTCGTCATCTTATGAAAACCCAAGTTTTAAAGAAGTTATATACATACGAAGAAAAAGCGCACGATGACTTAGATGAACTTTGTTAAAAAAATTTACTTGGCTGGATAGTTTTGAATGTAATATCTATTTAGTCATTGTGAATCAAATTATATTTTTAAAATGTGTTTAGAAAAAGACGGATATAATTAACATCATCTTCGCCTATTTTTTTTATCATTTTAATAATAGAAATAAAAGTGTATACATAATATGTATACGAAAAATTATGTAGATAACATTTATTTTTTCAATTGCTTACATGTGTGATTAAAATGCGTATTTTGATATTGATTGTTTATTAAAAATAGAAAGTGAATATTTTCAATTGCTTACATCTGTAACATTTCTTTTTTCAAAATGCTTACATGTACGTGAGATGATGATGATGATTATGGTTATTATCATTATTTGAATAATCTTGTTAGCACAAAAAGTTTGACAAGAATCATGACGTGGACTGTAGCATATAAATTGACAAATGATTAGGTCGACGGGATGGATAAAACTCAACAAAAAAGTCTGAGTCGAAACAATAACAAAAATACGTGAAAATAAAAGTTTTTAATGGAAGAGAATATGGGATGATTACTTGATGACCAAGCTGTAGTAGAATGAGGGTGGCTGAACTTGAAAAACAAGGTAAATAAGATCGTGGGAGAGAAAATTACTTAGCATAGCTTAGATTTATCCTTTATGAAAAGGAGAGTCAATAAATTTAAAAGGAACTTCAATTTTCAACATCTCAAGCTATACCAAATCCCTCTAAAAATTCCAAAGTTACACTAACGTTAGAATAAGTCATGGAATAAAAGTGGTTGTAAGTGTTTGAAGTCAATTTATTTTATTTAATCCTTTTATTTATTACTTTAATTTATTTGTTTAATTAAATTCTAAGCTTTGTTTATTATTTTTGTTATTTTAAATAATTTCTTTTAATTTATTAAGTTTATTTACTATAATCGTTCTTTTTCAAGTTATATTTAATTGCATTACTTTATTATAAATTTGTTCAAAAATCATACGCAAATCTCGTTTTTATAAGCCGGTTTCGATCGACACTAAATTAATAAGTACCAGGTTGAGCTTACTTCTTTACAAGAGTCGTATCTACTCTCCAAATTAAGATTTTCTGATACAAGCTCGATCGACATCTGCGGTCGAGGATTGAACAAAAATCAAGTGAAATAAATTAGCACAGTCGGTAGGACGTATGCGGTTACATAATGGAAAGCTAGTGAAAATGTCTGATAGAGCTTCCACTTCGACTGACACGTCGAATAACGACTTTAGACGACCTGAAAAACTTGTTATGAGAGGGATAGAGGCCGAATTAACATTTTCAATAGTCAGTATGGGTAAAAGTAGGGGTGGCAAATGGGCCTAAACCCGTCGGGTTGGCCCACGTAACCCGCCAAAAAAGGTGGGACGGGTTGTAAAATTAAGACTGCCACGCATCAAAATTCCACCTAACCCGCACCGTTTAAACTATGGGATTTGGCGGGGCAGTGAGGGCTTTCCCGGTGGGCTCAGTATTTTTTTTGGCCAAGAGAATTTTTTGCCCAAAATCCAACTTCTCCTAACATTCGTTCTAATCTAGTATTTTGGATTATATTTATTTTGCTTTGGAGACAATATTTATTTTGCTTTGGATAAAGTTGGATTTATTATTTTGTTTCAAAAAAATTAGTTTAAAATTATATTTATTACATATTTATAATTTTAAAGACTTGAATTTTGTGAATTTAAAAATTATAATTTTTTGTATATAAATTTATTAAAATAGTTGTGAAATTATATATATTATTTAATACGTAATAGAAAAAAGAGAGGAGATTTGGCGGGTTTGACCCGCCAGCCGGCCGTTTGGCAGGGTGGAGTGAGGTTTCAGGACCACCTCATTAAGCGGGACGGAGCGGACCAACCCACCAAAGCACGGGCTTTTGGCAGGATGGACTTCCCTGCTTGCCACCTCTAGGTAAAAGAACTAATCCAATAAGGATTTCAGAAAGAATCTCATTTACTACCCCCTCTACTTGACCTTTATATGGGTGACCACTTAACTATTCGCCATCTTATGAAAATCCAAATTTTAAAGAAGTTATATACATACGAAGAAAAAGTGCACAATGATTTAGATGAACTTTGTTAAAAAAAATTACTTGGCTACATAGCACTTTTTAATATAATATCTATTTAGTCATTGTGAATAACATTATATTTTTAAATGCGCTTAAAAAAAGACGGATATAATTAACATCATCTTTGCCTATTATTGTTTTTATCATTTTAATAATAAAAATAAAAGTGTATACATAAAATATATACGAAAAATTATGTAGATAACATTTATTTTTTCAATTGTTTATATGTATCATTGAGAGTATGTTTTTTTATATTGATTGTTTACTAAAAGTATAATAGAAAGTGTATATTTTCAATTGCTTACATCTATAACATTTCTTTTTTCAATATGCTAACATGTACGTGAGAAAATAGTGATGATTATCGTTATTATCATTATTTGAATGATCTTGTTAGCGCAAAAAGTTTGACAAGAATCATGACGTTGACCGTAGCATATAAATTGACAAATAATTAGGTTGACAGGATGGAAGAAACTCAACAAAAAAGTCTGGGTTAAAATAATAAAGAAATACGTGAAAAATAAAAGCTTTTTAATGAAAGAGAACATGGGATGATTACTTGATGACCAAGGTGTAATAAAACATAGGTGGTTGAACTTAAAAGACAAGGTAAACTAGATCGTGGGAGAGAAAATTACTCAACATGGCTTAGATTTATCTTTTAACAAAAGGAGAATCAAGGAATTTAAAAGGGATTTCGATTTTCAACATCTCAAATTATACTAAACCCCTCTAAAAATTTCAAAGTCACACTAACGTTAAAAAAAGTATGAATTGAAAGTGCTTGTAAGTGTTTTAAGTCAAGTTATTTTATTTGATCCTTTTGTTTATTACTTTAATTTATTTGTTTACTTAAATTCTAAGCTTTGTTTATTATTTTTGTTATCTTAAATAGTTTTTTTAATTTATTAAGTTTATTTAGTTCAATTGCATTACTTCATTATAAATTTGTTCAGATATTATATGTAAATCTCGTTTTTGCAAGTCGATTTCGATCGACACTAAATTAATAAGTCCAAGTCGAACTTATTTCTTTAGAGGAGTCGTATTTACTTTTCAAATTGAGATTTTTTTATACAAGTTTGATCGACGATCGAGGGTCGAACGAAAATCAAGCGAAGCAGTTTCTATTAATATTTTTTGTATCTGTATTTTTATTATTGTTATTGTAAAATAATAATTAATGTGACCATTAGTAAAGATTGTAAACTCACGGCCAATAGTCTTAATTTCAAATTTTAGTAATAAAAACATCTTTTTTTTTCTGTTTTAAGACAGATTAAAGAGACCAATCTAAATATTCCAATCTTCAATCTTCACATATAAGTGCAAATGAAATGTACTAATGTAGTAAAACTGCAGATTACCCCTACATGATATTTGACGGATAAAGATAAAAGTCAAAGTATCGAACAAATAATTATTTTCAAGTATATTTTTTTTCTGTATCGTGAGACCAAATATCTTGTTTTGTAAAAAAAAAAAATAAATATAGGTACAAAATTATTTTACATTGCATCAAAATTAAATTATTTGAAAAATAAGAAATACTACTTGCTTGTGTATGACATGATTTATATATACTCAGTCACTAGTACAAGGACAAAATTTAGAGTAAGATAGAGTTTGTTCCATCTTTTTTCAACGCTACCTTAAAATAAAATAAAGGATGAGAACATCAATTGAATTGAATTCTAAAGAAAATAAATAGGAAAAAGAACCCAACTTTGCTAATGAATCATATCTAGATTTTTGGGCCTTATCTCCAGTGATAAACATCGAAGATAGCTTTTCCTAAAATAGAAGATCTTACACTAGTTAATGATATATTACACGAATTTTGACTTCTGACTATTAGTGCCGATACCATGTGCTGCATTTGCATCTAACGGAATAGATCCTCTTAATTTAATTAAAAAAAAACTAACAAATTAATTAATTTTCAACTAACTTTCTTGAAATTCTCCTTTTATTTTAAATTTCAAACCCAAAATTTATACTTTAGGAAACAAATCTTAAACAACAAAAAAATAAAGACATAATTTTACAGTAAAAAATAACTAATATTAACTAATTAAAAATTAATTCCTCAATTATTCTTTAAAAATGCCAATTAATTGAGGAAGAGTAAGTAGTGACCTTTATTATTTCTCTCCCATTTACTCGAAACTACTAACAACAACCCAAAAAAAAAAGAAAAAAAGAAAAGAAGAAAACAAAGCCCGGCACGTGATGATATTTGCTGTTGCTTTTTGTTCACATTTTAAGGTGAAACACATCCATGTCGTGTGCTTTCAAATAGTCTTGCCACAAGTACAAATTTTAGTTTCATATCTATCACATAGTAAATCATATATCAATACGTGAAATTGATACATGAGTGCAACAATAAATTATATGAATTACCTTTTTCATTTGTCTTTTAATAATCTGAATTTTATCAACTACTTTACATCCACAAAATTGAATTGCCTTGTCACTTTTCTAGATAAACTTACCATCGATACACCTAGTTTGCTTCTTAGTAGTTGTGTGTATAGATTCATCCATTACATTCTACTCTACAACCTTCATTCTGTGACCTGTCCAGTTTCCACAAGCCCAAACATTTTCTTTTGCAAAATGGAATTTTCAAGCATACATTGACACAATCTACTAGTAACAACTTAAGGACATACCTAACATCATATCAAGTTGGTCAATCACTAGAGGGGCAAGAAATCACCTCTAACGAACTCAGGACACTAAGATCTAACTACTGAACTATATCGCAAACTATAAAAAAGATAAGGGTTTGGAAGAAGAGGGAGGGAAAGGGGGAATATTTTTGGACATCCATATAGAACCGTCTTACGGTCGAGGTGAATCATGTGTAAAACCCCATAGCTGCACATATTAGAAAGATAGTGAATAAATCATAAATGGTCAATTATCATACAGCTTTATGCAAAGAAAATGTATAACAAACCATTTGGTAGTTATGAAAAACAGAATGTTGTTTTAAATTGAAACTTGACAAGATCTTGTATTCTTTTAACAATTGACTTTACAAAATCTTAAAGACCAGGAAACACAAATAAAAGCTGGAAATGAGAACACAAACTAAGTTGCGAAAAATCCATCTAAGTGGGGAAAAAAATTAAAACCAAATCTGCATTCAAACTAAGTTTAAATTATGGTGATGTTTCATGATGACCCATCTAGGTGGAGAAAACAATTAATAATGCCTACTTCTAAGTCCAAACTTGAGTATTAGGATTTTGTTGTAAGCAACATATCAAGCTCAGTGGAAAGGATATTACCTCAACATCTTTTAACTCAAACTCTGGATTATGAGCAAGACATTTGTTCCCGAATGTATCACAAGTTCCACTAGTTCCAGTTAACCTTTTAAACCAGAAGGATGCAATCAAGAGATTTCACTAGGAGTACTTAAACAGTTCAAATATAACAAAATGCAATAAAAGAAACTAGGCAGCATGGTTGTAATACTTACAAATCTTCATGTAAGCATAAGGCATAATTACCCCCACCACCAAGTGCAAGCAAATCATTCAAACACATGTAGTAGTACCGATTGGCACCTGTACAAAAAGATATTTAATCAGAACCTTCCAGCTTCGGAGAAACTCAAAAGGAAGAAAGAAAAAGTTAGGTTAGCAACTCATGCTTAAAATAAAAAAAAATCTTGTGCCCTGAATAAAGAGAGAAACAGAGTATATTAGTAATAATTCCCAACAGCAGCAATTTCACCTAACAATTAACAAAACTCATCAATTGCAAAGTCTCAAACAATAGAACATCCAACATTTTACTGGTTGCCAGTGAGTAGTGGCCATGACCAATCGATATTATTTCCTAGCCTATGATTTGCCTTTACAATATGATAAGATTGTTGCCTTGTGAGTTAGAGGTCAACGCATCATGGTCAAGGTCCCAGTACCTGACCAAAATTTTTATAAATTATGGTTGGGACAATATGCTCAGACACCTCCCAATTTCAATGAGCCCTCCCATTAGAAAGAAGGAACCACTGTAAATCATTTCGAGGGTTTACACTTTACAGTGATTGGAATCCTAGAATCAACATTTCCACATGGGGGGCTAAGGTTGCATACATCTATCCACCCAATAACTTGCATTTCACTAGACTGTCTTTTAAGTTTTCTTTCTAGAAACAAGCCTTATTATTATTGAAAAAGAATTGACCACTGTAATGCATAGAATACCAATGAGGAGATCAGATTTGTAAGCATTTACAAAATGAGAACCCTTACCAGTTGGCCGAAACAACCTTGGCTCACCATATATAGTAGTAAAGACAAAAGTTTGATTTGTTCCCTGTCATGAGAGTAGGGAAATTAAACCATACCTCAAGTTGTAGAACTTGATTCGTAAAGAAGCATTATCTGCATTTAAAAAGAATAACGAACATACTTGATATTTTCGCTTTGCTGTAGGTTTCAAAGGACAGTCTAGCAGCCCACCAAAGACAGCACCTTGCCGATCTCCAACAATCTAACAACTCAGGAAAAACAATAATCAATAAATTCATTTGTCAATTTGAGAAAAAAAGAACTTATAAATTGATCCACAACCATCAAATCATATCTATACTACTACTGGAATGTAGATTTATCTCTAAATGGACTGCATACCAGCAAACCAGGACCAGAGAGTTCAGCACTCTTGCGAATAAGTGTGCGAAGTGATGTTCCATGTTTCAAAGTACTGCCCTTAATTCAAAGAACAAATACTGAATCAGTATTTCAATCAATCACTGGCACAATACTACTCAATGCACAAGGCAATTAGGTATGCATGATTCAAAAAATTCATACAAATCATAAGAAATAAAAGTCGAGTCCTCAGTAAGTTTGAGTGGATGCTCTTTTGATGCTATTGGTGTTTGCTGCTCCTTTGCTTCTGCAAAATCTTCAGAACTGCTACTGCTCCTTCTAGAGGTAGGATCTTCATCAGTTTCATCTTTCACTAGATCTGGGGTATTAAGTGCATTACAATCAGCATATTCATCCATTGGAATATCCTGATATCTAAAATTTTCTTGATCATATCTAGCAGAAATTGATTGAACGTGTTTAAGATCATCTTGGTGCTTGCTTGTCGTGGATCCACCAAAGCGAAATGAAGGGATAACATGAGAAAAATATGATGACCAAGATTTATCCTCTTTATCATATGTGCTAGCCTATACAAATAAAAATCCACTTGTGAGAAGGCAAACAAAAAAGGGAGGGGAAAAAACAGAGTTAAGGTGATCTTTTTCCACTTGTAAGATGCAGAATTAATTAGCACAAGGTTCATATCATGCAAGGACCACATACAGAATTCTTTCAAACTTAGATTTTTATC
The DNA here is from genome assembly GCF_000817695.3 of Arachis duranensis. Taxonomy (NCBI): domain Eukaryota; kingdom Viridiplantae; phylum Streptophyta; class Magnoliopsida; order Fabales; family Fabaceae; genus Arachis; species Arachis duranensis. The sequence goes on from NC_029780.3 coordinate 101,585,434, forward strand.
ATTAATGAGATGCAATTCCTTTTTAAGTCCTGTAAAAAAAAATAGAAAAAGGTCTAATATGCATAAGTCATCAATTGATAAGCTGAGTATAGTTGTTCCACAGTTCATATTTCCTATGGTAGTAACGCACTAATACATTCATCAATTGATAAGCTGAGAATAGTTGTTCCACAGTTCACATGGTAGTAACGCACTAATACATCACAAATGATAAAGCATTCAAAATAAAATTAATCATAACAACAACAACAACAAAAAAGAAGCAGCTATAGTAGGTGAACTCAACCGAAGACTGTAGGGGTTAAAATACATAACAAACTTGTACTTCTACTATCATTGTATAACTACTCCAAAACGGATCCCATACTTGATACCAGTACCAAGTATGTTCCTGAAAAACCAATACTTGCTGGGTACATAATGGTAACATACTCAACAAATTTTGCAAATTTAATATTTTTGGTACATCTTAATTCTAATAGTAATAATCCCATGTCTCTTAACCACAAGTTAGTACTTAGAAGACATCAAGGCCTCAAGGGGGTGATAAAGGCTAACTATTTTATTTACTATTACTATTCTTATCATTCTTTGCTAATGAACATAGCAAACATCATAGAAATCCAGTTCTTAATGTGAATGCAAAAAGAACCATGGGGAAAGTATCAGAGCTATTCTCCTTTTACCTAGTTTTCTTTGGTACATTTAACAAACAGTACAAACGCATAACCAAAAACAACTCAATCCAACCACCGGATTCAGAATTTTTTTCGCAGAGAGCAGATCTGACTTTTAGGTGAAACCTCGTCAAAGCTCAAACGAACGGATACAGTAACAGATTAACAATGCCGATAAAATACATAATAATAATAATAATAATAATAATAATAATAATAATAATAATAATAATAATAATAATAATAATAATATAAACTGGAAGATTTTGAATGGAAAAGGAGAAACCTGAGGCGAGGAAGATGAAGGGGTGGAAGAAGTAGAAAAGAGGTTGTAAATCTTGTCCGAGACTTTTTCTTTGAGAGAATGCATGGTGATGGTGATGGTGATGACGAAGATGAATATGGTGAATAAGATCACACACGATTCAATAAATTAATTAAATAAATAAATAAAATAAAATGTTTGTGAATAAGGGTTTGAACTTTGAGGGAAGAAAGGGGAAGTGAGAGACAGGCGTCCCACCGGCGTGAATAAGGGATTACTAATGTAAATGTAAATGCTGTTAGGGTTTGTTTGGGTGCAATTTTCACAAAATATTTTTTAATGATATTTTTTTTTTTAAAAATTTATAAAAATAAAAATAATTTGTTTAAATATTTTATGTAAAAAATTTTTTTATTTATTAATCATATTTA
>NC_029780.3:101586864-101603474 GCF_000817695.3 Arachis duranensis
CAAATACACTATAAAATAAAAAAAAAGATATTTTTTATTGATTTAATAATACCGACACAAGCACTTAACATTCTTTCATATTTTTCCTCATACAATTATTACCTACTTATTACCTATTTACTCAGATACTCTACTTATTCCAATTCACATGAACAAAAATATTTAAGTAATTAGTAATTATCAATAAGTAAACAAATAAAATTGCATTTCAATAATTTTAATGTTGATAAAAAAAATTTAAATTTTGTTATTAACAAAAATATCCTTAAATAATTTAAAAATAAAAGAAAAATCTCTAAAATATTTTTTTTAAGTGGCAAACAATTTTTATATTTGACAGACTGCTTATGTATTTGATTCAGAATTTAATAAAAATATTTAGATAACTATTTAAAAAATACACACAAAAAATCAAATAAAATTTTGATTTCTATATTTTTTATTTTTTAAAAGTATTATTAGTTATTGACCAAAAAATCACAAAAAGATATATACCTAGCGAAAAATCACTAAATTTAAAGAATAAAAATATCTCATTTTTGTAATCATGCTTGCAAAAAATTACATCAAAATTCAATTTTTAAAATTTTTTTGAGAATACATATTTAATATTGAACATTTTTGTTGCATTTTTATATTATTTGAGGGTATTTTTGTCAACAATAAAATTATTCAGGTACATTTTTGTGGTTTACTCTTACCGAAATTCTTAAAATCAGACACTTTAGTCTTTTAGGTTTTAAATACTTAAAATAATTTTTAACGTTTATTTATGTTAGACAACGCAATCTCTCTTCGTTAGTCAACTAGGACGTGAAATCTTAACTAACGCTCCTAATCATTAAGTATCTACGTATGCAAACTGGACTAATAAAACTCTAGAATGAAATATGTAACATCTAAAATTTTTGAAATTAAATAATTAGTTATTTATGAGTTATTATATTATATTGAGATTTTATTTTTAAAAAAATTATTTTTAATAAAAATAATTAAATAAAATTTTATAATTATTGAAAATTTAATTTAATTATAACTTATTCTATTAATTTAAATTATCTAAAAGCATGACACATACTTTCTTTCATTGATTAGCTATGACACCTAATAAGATTTACATACTTTACGGCGGTTTTTGGAGCCGTTTTACGGTGGGTTTGAACTGTCGCAAAACATTTTACGGCAGTTAATTAACCACCAAAAGATGAGACACGGGCAAACGGTTAGCGGCGGTTTTTTTCAACCGCTGGAATAACCTCCGCGAAATGTGAATTAGTTTTGTGGCGGTTATTACCCGTTGTCATAAGAGAGTCAAAAATGATATTTCTAATTTTGCAGCAGTTTTCAACTGCCGCTAAATGTCAATAATTTGAAAAGAAAGCCGTTTTGTGGCGGGTGATAACCGCCGCTATATCAGAAAAATGAACAATATGATTGTTTTGCGGTTTCCTATTAAAATTTCAGGTTTTTTATTATTTTGCCTCTTTTAAAAACGTCTGTTTATTAAACTTTAATTTTTAAATTTTTAATTAATTTAAAAAAATTGTAACCAAGTAAAACAACCAAATAACATAACAAACCAAATTATATATATACAAACATAACATATATAATGAGATTGTCATAACATCATCCAAAATAAAGTAAGAATGCTTAACTTAAAGAAAATAAGCATAAATCACTAAACCAACTTAAATGCAAAAGTATCTAAGAACATTTATTGAAATTCAAAATTTCTGTTGCGGGTCGTGATTGCCAGATGAAGATGGCCCCGCGCGTGACGAGTCCAGTATACTGCCCATAAAAGCCAGCTCTGCAGCAACCTCGGTTGGCAAATTGCCTCCTTGCTGTTGGACTAGATATCCCAAGATCTTATGTATCGACTGTCTCTTTGCCTACTCTTCTTCTAGCTTAGCCGTCAATTCTGCAATTCTCCTCTCATACTCTTCATTGGGCTCTGCAGAACCCGACAGTTGTCCAGCAACATTACTAAAGACTTGGGTGGGACATGGTCCGGCACCTAAGGCATGAACTCGTCCTGGGTGCTCCTTTCTAAGAACTTGTGCTAGCAAATCATTTTGTGAAAGGTGCTTAGAGGATTCATCCTGCCTCTCAACATTCGCAATTGCTTCCTATAAATATACAATACATTGGAAAGCATGAGTTAACAGTAGCACGATATATACAGTAAGCTAAATTTAAAATTTTCAGACATGACTTACACTAACAACACGCGCATCAGAATGGATATACGAGCCATTTTTTTCTTATGAGTCATAATAAACAACTCTCCTCTACCAACGGGCCTTCCTTGCTCTTTCTCCTATATCATTGATATCAACACAATTATATAAACAACAATAACATATTCAGGAAGATTAATCAAAATCTTAATGCAAATAATTACTTATTACCACTTCGTCTTTTTTTTCTTGCCAATGTTTCGGAGCCCCCAGTATGTGTGTAAAGTTGCTTGCTCCGATTTAAAGCGTTTTGTTTACACTTTTTTATGAACAAATAACAGAACAAATATAAATGAGAAAGACATGTTGAATATAAAACGTAACGGGTGTAAAATATATACACATATATGTTTTGTGGAAATAATAAAGAATACCAAGGCTTACCTTTGTTTTTTCCTTCTGGCAATAGTTAAGGAACCGTTTCCATTCATTTTCTTCTATTCCTTTTTGGCAATGCTCAAGATTTTCCTCATAAGTCCTTGTTTCTTTGTAACACTTATGATACAAGTTGTGCCTTGTATCCTTCCAGTTCTTTCCTATCCTCTTCATAATTCCGCGCTTTATTTTTCCTCCGGCATCGTCCTCATAGTGAAAGACTCGCTGCAATTAGTTGACATTGTCATTAACCAAGACTAACTAACAAGCATAAGACTGATAATTTGAAGAATATCCACAACCATTATAGGCTAATTTAAATTGATAAAGTATGACACTCAAATCCAGTACAAGCAGTCGCAATTACGTATAAAATAGAAGTGCTGAAATAAACATGTGAAAAACGAAATTTGAAAATTTTATCAACCATATAATTTACCTATGCAAAAGATCTTACAAAAAAAACAGAAAACTAAAATTGCTTAAATTATTGAAGCTTAAAGATGAACCTTGATCATGTTGTATACATGTTCTTTCTTAACTTTGTTCACATGCTTCCAACTATCTGCATATATGGGGAACTAGGAATAATCTGCACCCAAACTCCCTAAGAAACTATTGAATAATCCAGCTGCCTGACTAATCGATTGCAGCTCTTTGTTAAATGGGAGTACTATCTTTGTATTGGAAGAAACTACTAGAAATAGGGTTTTTTCGGACAAATTTTGAGACGAAATTAAAATAAATTTCAAACAAATTAGAGACAAATTTTTTCTATCAAACAAAATTGGGACGAATTTTTTTTGTCCCAAAAAGCCTTGTTGCTAATTTACATTTTGTCTGAAATTTTGTCCGAATTTTTTTTCAAACGATTTTGTGACAGATTTCGAATAGGCATTTATCTGCTAGATTTCTAACTATTATGATGTATTTTAGACGAATTTTAGACAGATTAGCCAACATAAAGACAACGTATTTCAGACAAATTTCAAACATAAAAAATTCTTTTTAGACAAATTTCAAACAAAAAATATACTTTATTTCAGACAAATTTCTAACAAATTTAGTTAAATATTACAAATTTTTTTCTAACAAATTTTAGACAAATCAAATATTTCTTTTCAATTAAATTTCAGACAAATTTAATTTAAAAGAATTTACGTATTTGAAACAAATTTCATACAAAACAAAAAATTATTTTTGCACAAATTTTCTACAAATTTAATATAATAATTCAAACAATTTTCATACAAAATAATTTGCTATTTAATATATAAATATTTTAGAAAAAAATGTATTCGATTTGCTTTCTATTAAGACCATCATAATCATTTTTTTCATATTACATCATCAAAATTATAAACACATAATAAAGTCATGAAAAAGCCAATTACCATAAAAGAGTTAAAAAAATATTTATTATTAAAATACTTATCCATAAATGTAATCAAACCAAAATAAAAAAACAATTAAACTAAAACAAAAAAAGCCTTTAAAAAGGTCAAATATCATGAATAAAATCAAATGTACTAACTAATTCACCTAAAAATTCCTTAATCTAAATAAGAAAAAACATATACTCTAGATATCAATCACTCATGTTATCATCCTCATCATCACTAGACCTGTCCCAAGCTCATCATCCGTAAGAACAGACATGGTTGAAGGAAGTGGGAGATTCAACTTTTTATACAAAGCATGAAGTGTCTTTTCAGTAGAACTAATTATTTTCTGTTGAGCTTTTAGTTGACGTCCTTAATCCTTTAACTTATGCTCAGCATCATTCAACTTAACATTTTGCTCTTCATTGATCATTTATTGCTCCTTTGCCTTTTCTTTCCACATGTGAAGTTCTTGCTCAATATTAAGATTGTCTTTGGATGTCTCTGAGCAATTTCTGGAATCCAACTTTGAAGAGAGATCTAAACTAAAAGAACCTAAACCAAAAGCAGCTTTCTTTTTTTCCTTTGTCACAACTTTGTTCCAAATAGTGTAATCATCTGGTATATCTAGGCTTTCCTTAGATGCCTCAACATTTCCCTCATTATCCAAGGATAAAGCTACTTGAGAAAGTTCTGTCTTTCGCTTTTTGAATTCACCCTACAAAACTAATTCATTTTAATCACAACTAATTATGCCATGAACAAATACTAATATATAGTGAAAATTATTTTTGAAAACGACAAAAAAAGAACAAACTAGCATCACATACAATGACTTTTTCAGATCTTTCATCAATCCAACTTTTGTCCTTTTTGGTGTTGCATTTAGTGTAAACCTCCTCTAGAGAAGGTTTTACTCCCGTAGCTTTCTCCTATAATATAATAGTTTTAATCGATAGGAAAGATAAAAGAATAAGAAAATATTGCACATAATAAGAATAAGACTAAAATTAAACTATTTTTATCTTACCATTCTGCATGCATGTTCACCCACAGATATGGAACCACCAGTATGCATGAAACTTCCAGCATTTGATGCTCGATTCACAGTATTTGCTGCTGACCAGTTCTTAAAATGCGGATCTGTAGCCCAATAATGTAATAGTTGACGCCAAACGGGTTCAGGATTATATTTTGGTACATTGTTAGGGTCTTTTGAATAATTGAGTCTCTCCTGATTCATCAACCCTCTTAATCGAGCACTCCCTTTAATCTAAAAAATTTGACGAATTTTTGCATTGTGTTGAAGTTCCCACATATAATATTTCTATAAAAGAAAACAAACATATACATTGAATTACCCACTATGTATAATATCAAAATAACAAAAAAAAATGATAATAAATACTTACCTTAAATTCAATAAACCACAAATCTCGCATTTGATCACTGGCATGTATCAATGTAGGGCAGAATTCTGAAAATTTACTTTTAATGGCAGTTGTTACATGACAAACAGCAGTACATGAATTAAACCTATAAGAAGATCAAATAATGAGTAATTACACATGTATTCACAATAAAAACAATATAGAGAGAACGTTAAAACACAAAAGTGATTGTTGTACTTACTCTTTGCTAAAAGCCCTTCTTGAGTGACAGGTTCACCTTCTTGAGTAAGAGATTCATCTTGATGATTTTCATCCGATGAGTGAGCATGATGTAAATTTCGTTCATTATTAAGAGCATTATCAAATGATTGAGGTTGGATAGGTGAACAGTATGGTGATTCAGTTGGTGATGGTGATGGTGATGGTGTATGATCGGCATGGGATGATAGTAAATTTCTCTTGAATTTTTGTGGTGGCTACGAAAAAGAGGGTGGTAATGCTGAAGGCTTTTTAGATACATGTGAAGGAACTGGAGCTCGTGATTTTGTAGGTTTATGGTGTGAAAGCTTAGTTTTGTGTGCACTAATCACCTCATTATTAACAGACTTTTGTACTTTAATTGACAAGTGTTTTTTATTTTTTTTAGAACCTGACATCTAAAACAACAAAGATTTATAAGATTCGTAAGACATTGCATTTAAATTTCAGTAACATGTACATCATCAAAAGAATTAAAATAATAACAATGTAAAATAATACTTAGCTACCAAAATAATCAATTAGGATGTAAGATAAAATGCTACTATGCTTTAATACTAAACTACTAATATATATGTACACATGAGCATTTTAAGAAGTTCATAGCAAGGATAATACTATATGTGTGAAAGGTGGAAACAAAAAATACTAGTAATTAATTTATCACTTATTCATGTTACTACTTAGTAATATCATTCTAACTCAATAATTTTCTCCTAGTTTCTCGTTTACCAATTCTAACAAGGCAGCAACATGGTTCATTTACAAGCAATCAATTCAACCAAAACAATAATCGCAACACAGACATAATCAAAGTAAATCCAACCATTAAACTATAATCACAATAATATCAATGATAATTATAATTCATAGTCAAAAACCAAAGTCAATTACATCAAATAATCACATAATAAAACGCTAGGTGTTTTAGCGATAAAATTCCAGTCATAAATACCTTTTTACTCTTTTTCTTCATAAGAATGCATGATTATGCCGTAGTCTTCACTAAAGTATGTGTGCGTGTAGCTTGTTACTAACTCCCTCTTTTCTAAAAAGAAGCCATACAAAGGATACAATCAAAAGGTTAACAAACTTAAATAATTCACGAAGGGGTTCACAACTCTTGAGATTGTATAAGGACCACACGTACCATATGACTAAAAAAAACAGACCACAGGCACCACTTCTTCAATTCCTATTAATTATTTGTTATTTATTTCCTATAAAAGCTTCTACAAGTAAAGACCACACGAAATCACTGACAATGGAAGGCTTCTAGAGCAGTTTCGACAATGGAAGGCTTCTAGAGAGAAAGAGCTGTTGCAAGTATGAGGCTTCCCCTTATTCTCATTTTGTTAATCAGCTCATGCAAATGATCAACAATATCTAAAGAAGATGAAAAATCACCAATTAATTTGTATTTCTAGATGAAACAATTATGTCTTTATCATTTGAATGTTTCTTTGTAAAAATAATAAACATCAATTTATGGTTGCTTTATAGTTCTCTAAAGCTTGCAAAAAGTACACATAAAAGTAGTTACGGGCCAAGGCCAGTATTCTTAGATTTTCACTACAGCAAATTTCAGAAAATTTATTAGTGTCCAAGCCATTTAATCTTTATAGTAGCTACAACATATAAATCAAATGCAAAGCATCACATAGGCATTCAATCAAACATGTGGTGTGTAATTCAGAAATTCATCATAATCAAGCAATTTTCAGTAGCATTCAATCCATAACAACCATTATTCTTAGATTTCCACTACATCAAATTTTAGGAAATTTATTAGTGTCCAAGCCATTTAATCTTTATAGTAGCTACAACATATAAATCAAATACAAAGCATCACATAGGCATTCAATCAAACATGTGGTGTGCAATTCAGAAATTCAGCATAATCAAGCAATTTTTAGCAGCATTCAATCCATAACATCCTCAACAAGCTAAACTTTTTAAACATTATCAAAATTGACATTGAAAACAGGAAAAGCATGCATAAATAAAAAGAAAAAAAACAAACCAAACTGGTAGAGGATGCACAAAAATTAGCAAGCAAATTAACAATGAACAAAGTTGATTAACAATCAAATTAAGAAGCCATTTAATCTTTATAATAGCTACAACATATAAATCAAATGCAACGTATCACATGGGCATTCAATCAAACATATGGTGTGCGGTTCATAAATTCAGCATAATCAAGCAATTTTTAGCAGCATTCAATCTATAACAGCCTCAACAAGCTAAATTTTTAAACATTATTGAAATTGACATTGAAAACAGAAAAAGCATGCATAAATAAAAAGAAAAAAAAAACAAATCAAGCTGGTAGAGGATGCACAAAAATTAGCAAGCAAATTAATAATGAACAAAGTTGAGTAACAATTGAATTAACAAGCCATTTAATCTTCTTAGTAGCTACAACATATAAATCAAATGCAAAGCATCACACAGGCATTCAATCAAACATGTGGTATGCAATTCAAAAATTCAGCATAATCAAGCAATTTTCAGCAGCATTCAATCCATAACGACCTCAACAAGCTAAACTTTTTAAACGTTATTGAAATTGACATTGAAAACAGAAAAAGTTTGCATAAATAAAAAGACAAAAATTCAAGCTGGCAGAGGATGCACAAAAATTAGCAAGCAAATTAACAATGAAAAAAATTGAGTAACAATCAAATTAAGAAGCCATTTAATCTTCATAGTAGCTACAACGTATAAATCAAATGCAAAGCATCACATAGGCATTCAATCAAACATGTAGTGTGCAATTCAGACATTCAGCATAATCAAGCAATTTTCAGTAGCATTCAATCCCTAACAGCCTCAACAAGCTAAACTTTTTAAACATTATTGAAATTGACATTGAAAGCAGGAAAAGCATGCATAAATAAAATGAAAAAAAAACAAATCAAGTTGACAGAGGATGCCCAAAAATTAGCAAGCAAATTAACAATGAATAAAGTTGAGTAACAATCGAATTAAAGCCATTTAATCTTTATAGTAGCTACAACATATAAATCAAATGCAAAGCATCACATAAGCATTCAATCAAACATGTGGTATGCAATTAAGAAATTCAGCATAATCAAGCAATTTTTAGCAGCATTCAATCTATAACAGCCTCAATAAGATAAACTTTTTAAACATTATTGAAATTCACATTGAAAACATAAAAAGCATGCATAAATAAAAAAGAAAAAAATAATTCAAGCTGGCAGAGGATGCACAAAAATTAGCAAACAAATTAACAATGCACAAAGTTGAGTAACAATCAAATTAACAAGCCATTTAATCTATATAGTAGCTTCAACTTATAAATCAAATGCAAAGCATCACATAGGCATTCAATCAAACATGTGGTATGCAATTCAGAAATTCAGCATAATCAAGCAATTTTCAGCAGCATTCAATCCATAACAGCCTCAACAAGCTAAACTTTTCAAACATTATTGAAATTGACATTGAAAACATAAAAAGCATGCATAAATAAAAAGAAAAAAAAACAAACCAAACTGGCAAAGGATGCACAAAAATTAGCAAGCAAATTAACAATGAACAAAGTTGAGTAACAATAAAATTAAGAAGCCATTTAATCTTTATAGTAGCTACAACATATAAATCAAATGCAAATCATCACATAGGCATTCAATCAAACATGTGGTGTGCAATTCAAAAATTCAGTATAATCAAGTAATTTTCAGCAGCATTCAATCCATAACAGCTTCAAGAAGCTAAACTTTTTAAACATTATTGAAATTGACATTGAAAACAGGAAAAATACGCATAAATAAAAAGAAAAAAAAAACAAATCAAACTGGTAGAAGATGCACAAAAATTAGCAAGCAAATTAACAATAAACAAAGTTGAGTAACAATCAAATTAAGAAGCCATTTAATCTTTATAGTAGCTACAACATATAAATCAAATGCAAAGCATCACACAGGTATTCAATCAAACATGTGGTGTGCAATTCAAAAATTCAGCATAATCAAGCAATTTTTAGCAGCATTCAATCCATAACAGCCTCAACAAGCTAAAGTTTTTAAACGTTATTGAAATTGACATTAAACATAGGAAAAGCATGCATAAATAAAAAGAAAAAAAACCAATTCAAGCTGGTAGAGGATGCACAAAAATTAGCAAGCAAATTAACAATGAACAAAGTTGAGTAAGAATCAAAATTAACAAGCCATTTAATCTCTATAGTAGCTACAACATATATATCAAATGCAAAGCATCACATAGGCATTCAAACAAACATGTGGTGTGCAATTCAGAAATTTAGCATAATTAAGCAATTTTCAACAGCATTCAATTCATAACAGCCTCAACAAGCTAAACTTTTTAAGCATTATTGAAATTGACATTGAAAACAGAAAAAGCATGCATAAATAAAAAGAAAAAAACCAATTCAAGCTAGCAGAGGATGCACAAAAATTAGCAAGCAAATTAACAATGAACAAAGGTGAGTAATAATCAAATTAACAAGCCATTTAATCTTTATAGTAGTTACAACATATTGAAGGATCTATCATTGAATCATATCTAATTGAGGAGATTTCTCACTTTTGTGAGTACTATTTTAACCAAACTAGCATTGTCGCAAAGCAAAATGATAAGAGTGATGATTCAATGCAACCAATTTTGTCTATTTTTAATTTGCCTGGTTGTTTGGCTGGTGAATGCAAGAGTCGTTATTTAGATGACAAAGAATTCAGTGCAGCCATGATTCATATACTAATAAATTGTGATAAAATTAAGCCATATATTGAGTGAGTATTTATCTTCCTATGTATATTCTTACTAATAATAATATTTTCTTATATTAATAATTTAAATTTTTTTGAAATTCATGTACTATAGTATTTTTGTGGACTTCATACGTCAAGGTCATATTACTTTAAGTGATGAACAAGTTGATTAATTTATTGAAGTGGATTTTGCAAAGTGGTTTAAAAATTATGTAAGTCAAGATATGATAGTCTTATTGTACACACATTTTTTGGTAGATGACATATTGTATTCTAATTTATTGGTTCTTATTTAATATAGGTTCATGATCCTTTAAATAATTTGACGAATTTGAATATTCATTCCTTGGCATGGGGTCCTTTGAGAATTGTTAAATGTTGGCCTATTCACAAAGTCAATGGCTTTAAGTTTCACACAAGATCTCACTCAACTGGAAAGTCAACTCAGAATTATGGAATATGTGTCAAAGGCATAGGTTACGGTGAATATGAAAATGATTTCTATGGATAGCTTGATGAAATTATTCGAGTTGAGTATACTGAGCTACCACTAAAAAAGAGTTGTACTATTTAAATGTGAATGGTTTGATCCCACAATTGGCAAGGGAACAAAGGTAAACAAAGAGTATGGAATCATACGTCGATTCGAAAGAATTGATGATATGGTAAATATGATCCATTTATCATTGCACATAAAGCAATCCAAGTATATTTTGTATCTCATCCAATGAGCAACACCAGAGAAAAAGCATAATAGTGATTTGTATTCAAGACTAAAGCAAGAGGTGAGATTGAGATTGAAACAACAGAAGATTTTGCATATCAAGAAGATGCCACAAATCAATCTAACAATCATATCTCAAATGATATTGACACTATTATTGATTTACTGGATACCAATAGTACAATATATGATGATGATGATGATGATGATGATGATGATGAGAAACTTGGGGATGAGAACGAGGATGAGGATGAAGACAAAGACGAGGATGAGAACAATGAGGACGAAGATCAAACTGAATAGTATGAAAAAGTGCACTATAAAATGTATTTATTTGTACTTTCTTTTTTTAATTTTTAATATACCTTAATCTTATATGAAAAAAAAGTATATGATTTTTTTATTTTACGTGATTTTTTTATTATTATTTATTATTTGCATTAGTTTTTTAGAAGATTGGATATAATTTATTTTTAAGTTTTTATATATGTGATTCTTTTAGATACAGTTTATCTTAAATTTGTTACAAAATTAAATTTTGAATTATTATAAAGTAAATAATTAAAAGAATAAATTAAAAAATAATAGACTAATTTAAAATAAAAATAATATTTTTACACTAAATTTTAAAATTTTTCAATAAACATTTAAAATTCGTTTGAAAACTGATGCACTTTCAAACAGAATTTACAAATGATATTATTTTCGTCCCAAATTTGTGGAAAAAAATTTTAGCTACTTCAAAGGCTTAGCTATAGTAAAAGCATGTAAGACTTATTATAGACAAATGTGAGATAGAATTAACATTTTTCAAAATGCATCCCAAATCTGTCTGAAGTTATTGCGCATATTCAGATAGAATACGGACGAATTATAGTTTTTGTCTGAAATGTGTTGCTAATCTGTATCCAAATTTTGGCGCCATCCAAAAAAAAATTGGTGCCAAAATTTGGGATAAAATTTAGACAAATTTAGGACAGAATATATTATTCCAATGTCTCCACTAAAAATTGTTCAACATTTGTCTCAAATTTGTCCGAAATGAAAAAGCATTCAGACGAAATAAATTTTGTTTGAAATTTTTGTCCGAAAAAACCCTATTTTTAGTAGTCGGGGAAACAGTTATCACGCTCAGCCCATAAACTTTTCTCACGACGTCCTCTACGAAGTGTATGGGAAACAAAATTACTATCTAATCATTGCACAAAAGGAAAATAGAAGTAAAGGACTTTAAAGATAACTGTTTACGAAAATAGGAGGAAAAAAGTTTACCGATAATAGTAACTTTCCAGAAATCTGTATCTTTGCGTTTCTCGTTGTTTTGTTGACCTTCGACTTCTTGGGCAGCAAACAAGTCGTCAATGTGGTCATCAAACGACGGAACTTCATCCGCCTACGGGTCGTAATCCTCATCCTCAAATTCATGATCAGCCACTTTCGCAGGATGCCGAGTCTCTATGCGTCCTGTGAGAGTTTGAGGGTCATCAGCACTGCTTGACTGCACTAGCCTTTGATCGTTGCGCGCTGCATGAAACGATTCATTAATATGGGATGCCAGAGCTCTATTAGCTGAGAACAAAATTGGAGGAGCTCTATCACGTGGTTGCTCACGTTATGTCTGAGCTCCTCTAGTCATGGACCCAACCTTAAGGCAATATAAAATCATTTAGAATTATATTTTTACAAAAAAGAATTAATATTGAGACTTAATTGAATTCATAAACTAGTAATTTTGCGACAAAAAATTTACAACATGGCTCAATGATATAATTGAAGGATATCTAACTTTCACATAAGGTTACGTCAAGAAATGTTAACCACAAACTCTTATCGTAGTCTCTTCAGTTTCGGCATTAGTTCTGACATCTTTCGGGGGTTCCCTATAATGTTGTACTGTGGTTTCCTAGGCATCCTTATAAACCTTGATAGAAAACAATATTACTAGACAAATGGCAAGCACAACTTAATGATACCCTTAATGCAAATAGAGAATACAAACTATACAGAAATATTAGGGAATAAAAAATTATGAATATCTATATGGAATACTGTAAGGCACATTACATGATAGTTCATGATAAATAGAATATTAGAATTTATTTTTTTTTAACATAATTTAAGTTTTTAATCAATCAAGTCTAAATAAATTAGTTTAATATAAAAAAATTAATTATATTTAATATTATTTCAAGTCTTATTATTTAACCTAATTAAATTTAGTTTATAAATAAATTTGAATGTTAATAAATTTTATAGTATATCAAATTATTTCTTGATCTGGTAAGTAAGAACACTTATATAAGTGAAAAGTTATATATTAACTTTGGAGATTAAATTTCAAATCCAATATTTACTTGGTTGGTCTCAGTTTCTTGTTGATGGATGTGGACAAGTTATATTGATGGATGTGGACAAATTGTAAGAAGTGGTTGTTTTGTGTAGCACAGTAGAAAAGATCTCTGACTCCTTAATTGTACTGTATACCAAAATGCATGAAGCTTGAGAACATATAGAAAGACAGTCTTATATTTAACATGCAATAGAAAAAAAATTCAAAGAGAAAGAGTTTAACTCATGTAAGGGTTTGAAAGGGAGAAGTCTCTCACCTGATGAGAATGACGTGCAGCTTAGGTGAGAGTTTGAGAGTTATAAAAAAATTGGGACGTATGGAGAAAACAGAAAATGCTTAGAATTAGGAGGAGATCACAACAATATTTGACCTATGGATTTAACATTAATCATTTCAAATATATTGTTTTAATTTTCAAATCACCTTAAATTTGTATTATGCAATGTATCCCTGTTCCTTTATTGTCGCCCCCAATCTCTTATGAAGTTACGGGATGAACTTAAAAAGGTTAACTATTGCTTCTTTAAAAAATTAAATTGAACCGCTTGCATAATTTATATGGATTTAAATTGTTAGGTTAACAAAAAAGTAGCGAATATCGGTTTAATTTCAAATGTTTGTTGAACTAATCAGTTATAAAAGTCTATGTTTCTCAAAAGTATATAAACGTGCCATTTCAATTAAATAAACTTTACTAATAAGCAATAAAATCAGTTTACACAAGTTCAGCACAAATTATTTCTGAAGCATCACTCACCTATCTGGTTCTCCTCTTTTTGTGTTTCTCTTTAAAGATTTATTTATATGCTACAATGAATTGTTCAAATTAAATTGTTTTGGTTTCACACGATGAATTTGTTTTTTCGTTTTTCAGTTTTTTGAAGGCCTTAATTTTTACACCAATAGACAATTATATGGATCTTCATCCAAGTAAGTAACATTGTTTTTCTGTGTCTCATGTATGTACTATTTGAAACCTCATTTTATACTTTTTCTAATTTCAGTCTAAATCATAAAACGTCCCTTGATAAATTAAATTTTTAACCGAAAAAAATACAACTAAAAAACATGTTCACAATAGCATATAAAAATTAACACAAATATTTCATAAAGAAGGCTTAAAAATTAACACAAATCATTCGCATATTAAATGTTCTAGCTTCAAAAATGAATCCACCAACAGCCACCAACCAACACAAAATCCAGATACTATAACGCCACTAACCTTTAATGGGGAGCAGGACAACGCAGAGATGAGGGCGATCGGCGATACGACAGCGACCGGGCGAAGTGGCAGAGAGCGGCGAGACGACAACGACTGGGCGAGACGGCGGTGAGGGGGTACACGACGGCGAGACGATGGGCCGACCAGCTCGAGGCCAAGGACAGACGAGACCTACGAAAGGTGACCGTGAAACCGTTGAAGCAATCAAACTAGGGGGTTTGAGGGGTTTGGTTTTTCAACTCGAAAATGGAGGTTCTATGAGTGATGAGACCAAAATTGAAAAAATTGAAATGAAGGGATTTTGGGGGGTAAGGGGAACGCGCTGTAGTTTTGGCCTTTGGATTTTATTTTTTTGGTTAGTTTATTAGTAAGTGTATTCATTGTGTTGTGGCTATGTTTTATTATATTGCCATTTCTATTGTTTATTGTGTTATGAAAAATTTTATATTTTTATTTTTAAAATTATAAATTTAAAATCAATAATTAAAAAATAAATTATAAAAAATAAACTATTTTAAGTTATTTAATATATGTAAAAAAATAAAATAAATAAATTTAAATTAAAAAAGTATATAAAAAATTTATGTGATTATGTTGTGTAACAAAATCAAGATAGAGAGTTACTCACATTGTTTACAAATTAGTTATTTATATATTAAATTTATTTATTTTTTCAATTCTAGTTAATTTAAAACAAATTTAAAAATGTATATTCACAACACTCTTTTAGTTATAATTACCATTATATATTAGTTCATAATTATTACACTATATTATTTTTGTACCAAATAACAAAAAAGTTAACTTTTATGTATGTTTTTTATTACTTATTTTATTTATCTATAATTATTTAAATTAAACTTTATTTTCATTGAGTACATGCATTATATCATGATTTTAATAATTAATGTAAAGTTTAATAAATTGAATAAATTTATATTTATTTTAATTACAATTAAGAGTGAATTATATGTATTTATATATTCAATAAATAAACTTTATTTTTTTTATAATAAGTCATTTTTCTGTCATCTAGTTTATGAAAAAGCTCTCATCATTTTATTTATCTTAAAAGTTAAAAATTAAAATTAATGTTAATACTTTTTTTATTAATAGAACTACAATAAAACATTAAAATAAACTTTGAATAAAAATAAAAATACAAAATTTTGAATTCTAAAATATAAAATGGTTCTAAGATTAAAAAAAATTAGTTCGGTATAAATTTTTTGAGGTACTTCATGAATGAATTTAGATGGATGAAATTTATATGTATAATAAATTATTATATATTGGTACAAAAATTAAAATTGTGTAAATTTTTTTAGAACAAATTTTTTAAACTATTTTATTTTTATTATGTTAAAAGCATATCTATAATTAAAAAAAAACTGCATGAATAATTTACATCCAATAGAAAACTCTTAATAAAATTGCTGTAAAAAATGTGTGGACGTTTATTTATTTAACAGATATATGTTAGACCCATAATTTTAAAAAAAAAAATTATGAGTTAATTTCAATTTATTTATTCATTAAAGACTTTATTTTTAGAAATTATTTTATTAAAAGTAATTAAATTAAGTTTTGACAATTAAATTAAAAACTTTTTACTTAATTTTATAATTATTGAATAATTTTCTATATTTAAGTTATACAGCTTTACAGTCGCAAAAGAATAAGAATTTTATACTTTAATTTTATAAAACAAAAAAAATTAATTATATTATTTTTAATTTTAAATTAAAATATTCGATTAAAAGTCAATTAGTAAATTAATAATCAAATAATATTTTCAAAATAATTTTAATAGGTTAAACTAGATTTTTAATTAATACTTCATACCCTTAATTTTATTAAAATTTCCTAAACTACCCTAATTTTAACCTTTACCCCCCC
>NC_029780.3:101603537-101615109 GCF_000817695.3 Arachis duranensis
GGTGAGAGAGCGCCTGTGGAAGGGCGCCGGAGCGGCTAAGCTACGCCGTCGGGTTGCCTTGGCCGTCGTCGGGAGCAGAGACGCATGCAGAGGAAAAGCCGCCATTGCCTCGCGTTCGTCGTCGTCCTCGCGGGTCTCTGTCGCAGCCGTCATCCTCGCCAGGAAGCACGTCGCCGCTGCTGTCCGTCCGTCCAGCCTGAGCCGTTGACGTCGCTGCTGGTCCGCCTTAGAGCCGCCGTCGTCACCATTGAAGCCGAGGAGAGAGAGACGCGGTGAGAGGAGGGTCACGCACAGCGTCGTCACCGCCTTTTCTCCGCCGTCACCGAAGCTACTGGGTTCACCGTCGATGCACCCATGTTGCTGCGCGCCGTCGGAGCCAGTGTTGCCCAGTCGCCGCCGTTCAAGCCTTGACGTCGCCGTTCAGGCCACTGCCAAGTCACCGTTGATGAAGCTTCAGCCACCGCCACGCCTGGCTGTCGCTAGGGTTGCCACCGGCGCATCTCACCGCCAAACAGAAGCTTTACGTACGCTGTTGCCAAACCGGGCCAGATTCACCAGTAACCCTGTCTCTTGCTTTTCTTGAAACCTGTTCTGCTTCTATTCTGTTTCATTGTTCTGATTACTGTTGGTATCTCTGCTACTTTAATCACTCAGATTAATGCTACCGCTGCCAGAACGGATTTCCTGGTTTGATTTCTGCTTCTTGCGGCTCCACCGCTCTGTTTTTCTGTAGCTGCAACGAGTTTTCCATCTAGAACCCTTATAATTATTATTGTCATATGCTTGTTTTGATTCAATTTTTGATATATGTCCTTGTCTCCAGTATCTTGAAACTATTTCAGTCACTGTCATTGCAATTCGCATTGACACGGTTGTTATAAGAGGCGTCGAGGTTTTTGTTGTTTCTGTGGGGGTCATTGTTGTCGCTGTCGCCATGAATTGAAAGAAAAGATAATTATTACGATAAGTTACGTGGACTCAGCTAACTGAGGTAGGTATTTTTTTAAAATCTATCTTATATTACAGAGTTGTGATAAATATATATTGATGCAAAGAGATTTACTTCTGTGATTATATTTATCTTATGGATGTGATGGTTTGTTGGACTGAATTATTGGGTGCTTGATTGCGTGAGTGGTGTGTGGTTGTGGATAAAAACCGGTTTGGAATGTCATTTACTTGATTATTAAGAAAGGTGGATTTTCTTAATTTTAGAGTTTACTTAGTAATAAAAATGAAACAATTTTGGAAATAATTTGAGATATGAAAATAAATTGATTCTGGGAACAGTTTAATTGTGAGTTGGTTTGATTTTATGAATGATTTAATATTTGAGCTGCTTCAAATTTAAAAAGAGTTTTATTGTTAGAATTGGTTGATTTGAAAATAATTTGACATTGGTACTGGTTCAATTCTGGAAAATGTTTGAGATTTGGAAATGGTTGAGAAAATGTTTGAGAAATGTTTGGATGGGACCCGAAAAGAGTGGCAGTGTCCGAGTTTTAGAGGAGATGCTGCCGAAATTTTATAAAATTGAAAGTTTTATTTAAAGTAATTAATTAAAAAGATTTATTTTTAAGCATGATACGTTTTAATATTGATTTGTCTATCAAAAAGAATTTTGTTTTGGGATTGAGATTGTTAACAAACAGAATGAAAAAGAGGATGATGAGGATTTTCTTTGAAATAGGGCTTTGAAATGAACTTGGAAATGAGATTTGGATTGATGAATGATTATGATGTTGAGAATGATGAGATGTGAACTTTGAATTATTCACATGGCTTATGAATTTGAAATATCTGAGATACGAGGTTCCCTGGATTAAGTGCCGTGGCTTGCCACCATGTGTACCAGGTTGAAAACTCGATACTCTGTTGACCCTATGACGTAAGTGGGTGACCGGGCACTATATAAATTCCCGGGAATGTTACTCTCATTGAGCAATATTGATTATTTGAGAAAAAGCTATGCATAGACTCTTGGGGATGCACGTCGGGAGACAGTCTAAGTACAATTCAGGCTTGTCGGGTTGGCTGGATAACCGACAGATGAGCCTTATCAGCCATAGGACAGGCATGCATCATATGCATTTGTATGCTTTGCTTGAGTTTGAACTTGTTTTGGTTTGCCTAATTGCTAAACTGTTCGTAACTGCTACTTGAACTATTTGCTGTAACTGCTGCCTACTTGTGCTTTCCTTGTCTGCCTTGCCTGTGTTTGTCCTGGCGTGCTACATTTGAGATAGAACTTTAGTGCTGAATTAATGATTGTGTTGTTTGATTGGGTGGTTGGTTTCTATCTTTCAATTTTCTTATAAGAAAGGAAAGATTAAACATTGTTTCTTTGAAAAGGTTTTGAACGATTATCTATGGATTTTTTTAAAAGATTCATAAGGCAATGATAATCACTGAGCTTGAAAATAATTTTCCTATTAAATATCTTCTTATGACAACTTTGAAACTCCGTGGTGAGACCGTGTAGTTAGGTTCTCACCCCCTACAGCTTTACCTTTTCAGGAACTGGATGAAGAAGCATTAAGAAGAGTTATACTGCGTTTGGTTTATATGTTGTATTAATTAGATTATTTTCTTCCCTCGTTTTTGTTATTACAAGTTTGTAAGAGGGATAGGAATTGTATGTTTTATATGTATGCTATATTATGAGTTATTATGTAAGGAGTCTTGTATATGAATCTATGCCTGTTTGTATTTTTCTTAAGATAAAGTGTTGATTCCGATTTTCAAAGAAATCAGCGATACAGTGGCGAGTCACAGGCTCCTATTTTAGTATTTAGTATGTAAATTAGTCGTAATACTTCTTGCTATCAGAGTGGCGCAGCCGGAAGCGTGACTTCTGATAGTGAGGGTGTTACATTATGGTATCAGAGCAGTTTATCCTAATTAGAGCCTTGGGGATAGACTGACCATGCTTTATTGCATTTTCTGAATGTCCGTCATGTTGTAGGTCTTGTCCAAGTAACAAGAATTATAATATTGTGCACATGACTGCCTATTAATTAATACTGTTAGCTTACCGTTACATATCTGTTGATGTTAAGTCGGGCCAACTTAATGTTGATGGCTTATGTAAACAGGAAGTTAACAGGTTATTATAGGCGAATTGGAATTGATAAGGAATAGATAACTCTTACTGCCCGGCTTGGGAACGTTAGCAGTTAATTCTCGCGGATATCCTTTTATGTGTTTTGAAAATTCTATTGATGATTTGTCACATGTTCTTTCATAGTGTGCCTTGAAAATCTTTACTTGACATTTCTTTTCGAATAGTTTGATTATTTCTCAACCTTATCCCTTGTTGAAATGCATTCTCGTTTAATTCTAACTGCCTACGTTTATTTAAATTCCTTGGAGGATTTGCTTTTGTTTGTTCAAACTCTTTTTGATTCATGTACCCTTTTGTGTGATCCTGAAATTGTTTAATGCATCAAAGGTCTTTAAGAATTTGTTATTGATTGGGTTATTTTTCTTAAAGAATTTTGCATTTCTTCGAATTAGCTGAGAGCTTATTCGATTTGTCATGTCTTGTAAATTCTGTTTGAGTTCCTTGATTAAGTTTCTTTCTCAAAATATGAGAGGGTTTCCTTATATTTCAATTTTCTTGAATATTTTTATGAAATTTTGATTAAAAAAAAAGACACAACACACTTGGAATTTTAGTTTTAAAGTTTTTACAAGAGATTTTCGATTTTTTTAGAAAAAATTTCAACTCAATCCTTTCTTACCTGATTGTATCTATAATTATTCTTTAAATTTTAATAAAGGTATTTTGAATTTGGCATGTCTTTATTCATATGTATTTTTAAAATCATACCTTAATTTTCTTTTTCAAATAGAATTTGAAATTCCTTTCAATTTTACTATAATTTTTCTATATATTTCTAATTGACTAAATGCTTGAGTATTTTTGAGATTTCTAAAGAATTACTTGTGGTTTTGAGTCTAATTAGATTCCATCTTTCACATTTCAAATATTTTGTCTTTACCTTAGAAATAGCTTTGGCAAAAATTTTTTTTTTTCTATTTGCATTTTGATTCTCCCTTCCGACATACTTTATGACTTTTAACCATTTTTATTAGTTAGTGACTTGAACCATTCCTTCATATTCTTGTGAACCTTGTGCTCCTCTGATTTGGTTTTAGTTTATTTTGATATAATTTATCACTACCCTTTTCTTGTTTCCTTTAGAGTTCCTAAATTCAATTTTTCTTGTTAGGATATGAAATAACTCTTTTAAAATGTTTTCCTGTACCTGTACATTGAGTTTAAGTAACAATGATTTAAACATATGGAACTTAAGATAGTAGTGTTTACTTAACTAGATTATACCCAGATGGTTATTACTAAAGAAAACATTACAATTTGTGGTAATATCGCTGCAAAATATAAAATAATAACTCATCCGACGATACATATAGCGTCAGTTTTCGAAAAGACGCTGCTAAATGTAGGCCTGATTGCAATCCCAACCCCTATCGCCGCTATATGCACCATAGGTTGTCATTTTGCGGCGGTTTTATAAAATCATTGCAAAATTTTTGCCGTTATCTGTCGGAATTGTTGTAGTGACTACAAATTGTTATTAATCATAATATTCACATATTCCTTTCCATTCATTCATTCTTGTCATGGACAAGAAGAAGAAGAAGAGAGAGAGTGAGTGAGTGAGGAGTGAGTGTTCTAGGAGACACAGTTTGATTGAGTTTCATGTTGAATTTGGTTGAATTATTGTTATTTTTTAGATTATGGTTTGGCCTTGGTGGATTTTGTCCAAAATCAAACTATTTTTGAGTGAATTTTGGGGCTGATTCATGTGAAAATACTGAAAAATATTGATGAGGTCTGATGGCTGAGAGATTAAATTAAAAGTTATGAAAAGTTGGTAACCGTAAAGTTCAAACATGGACTTAAAAATGAAGCAAAAATTTCAAGAGTTTTGGGAATAGGATTCGGTCCTTCGGTAAAGCTATAATCATGGAAACAAAATTTATATTTAAGACTGAAATAATAATTTAATAAAAACTTGAAGTTAGTTTTGTAATTATATACGTTTTAGGGTATTTTGGGTAATACTTAAGAAGTTCAGAGGTAAAATAGATAATTTATAAAAGATGCAAGGTTATTTTGATAATTATATTATATGTAAGAATATTTTAATAAATTATAAAATATGTTGGGGTAAGAATATAAATATTTTAAAAAGCTTTAAAATATATTATTTTATTTATGATATTCTAAAAGGAAAGTAGAGAACTATCCTAAAAGCTTTAGAAAGACAAATCTAAATTAAGAATCTTTGATTCATTTTACATAAGACAATTAGGGAAAGGCGAGGGAATAATGCGAAAATAATTTATATTATGGAATAATAAAAAAGAAAAGAAGAAGAAAAAGAAAAGAAAAGAAAAGAAAAATATTAAAGAAACATCTGCCACAGGAGAGTAGAGAGCAAAGATTAAAAGAATTTAAAGGAATCCCTACCACAAGAGGGTAGAGCGCAGAAAAGAAAAGAAAGAAAGAAAGAAAGAACGAAAAGAAAAAGAGATAAGCAAAGATATTGTTTGGTACTGAAAACGAGTTGAGATGATTATTTACCAGCTGAAAACGAGCAGAGATATGGTGGTGAGTCCACCGAGATTTGCTTCAAGAGATACATCGGCCAATTCAAAAGATGGCCGCACCTATAAGACCGAGGTTGCTTACAGAGTTTATGTTTGCATACATCGGCTCAAGAGAGTCGCACTTGTAAGACAGAGGTTGCTTACAGAGGTTATGACATTGGAAACTAAACTCAGACAAAGGTAGCTAATTTACGTCGGGAGCGGGTCGAAACCGACAGATGAGCTCATTACCTGCACCAGGGATAGACATGCATCTTACTTGTTTGCGCATATATTTTTATGAGTGTGTTTTCTATGATTGTATGTGCTTGTGATTGGGTTTTGTGTTCTATAATTGTTGAATTAGCTCGTACTTTGTTGACTGTTGTTGTTGACCAAGTATATATAAAATGGATATAACTATACACCTCGTCCTTACTAAGAACTCCCCAGTTCTTACTCCCGATTTTCATCCCTTTATGTTTACAAGTTGATTGTTTGATTTTATTTTTCCCTCGTCGTTTATTGTTTTTAGTTTTTAGAGGGGATAGGATTTGTATTTTGAGAATCTGATTGTGTGTACTTGTGATTGGGTTTTGTGTTCTATAATTGTTGAATTGGCTCGTATTTTGTTGACTGTTGTTGCTGACCAAGTATATATATAAAATGGATATAACTATACACCCCGTCCTTACTAAGAACTCCCCAGTTCTTACCCCCTATTTCCATCCCTTTCAACTACAGGTGTGAAGGTTTAGTGTGGAGTTACAAGAGCATAGAAGGTTATGTTTACAAGTTGATTGTTAGATTTTATTTTTCCCTCGTCGTTTATTGTTTTTAGTTTTTAGAGGGGATAGGATTTGTATTTTGAAAATTATATATATATATATATAATATATATATATCTTTGTGATTAAGTGATTAAAAGCAAAAACATTTTGTTTTCTTAATTAAAATTTTATTCGCAAAGGCTCAGTATTAAATAAATATAGTATGAAATTAAAGGAGTAGAGGTAGGTGACGCCCGAACTTTTATTGTAATCATGAAGTGCTAAAAGTTAGGGTGTTACAAAATACAAAATAATTTTTCAAAATTTTAAAAAATCTGAACATAGTCCCTTCGAATGATTTTAATCATTTTCAAAAATCAACGTTGTATAATATTTTTATTAATAAAAAAATAAAATATTATTGAAAAATATATAATAAATAAAAAACACAAAAAATAACAAAATATATATATTAAAAGACAATTTTATTTATTAACATTAAAATGTCATAAGAAATAATATTATTTAGTTATTAATATATGATACCTACATGGAAGTGATATAGAAACCATAATAATAACAACTAAATCTAAGAAGTTATTAAATTATGAAGACCATTATTATATACCTCAACTCTTAAGATATTGGTACCAAATAAACTTAGACAAATATTTTTTAAGTGAAAAAAAAATATTTTTCTTGGCATAATTGTTAAGGTATTTGCTTCGGTACGATAATTAATTAAAACGTATTGATACGATACAAATTTAAACGAATAAAAAAATGCCACTTAAATTATATTATCTTGATCAGCATTTAATTTTTATTTTTTCTAAAAGAAATTATATCACCACATTTACTAAAATATCCTTATACATAATTTAAAAAGATAAACACACATCCCTTTAAATCTTTTTGTTAAGAAACTAAATAAATAACAAAAATATTCTTTTGCAATAAAAAAATCAAAATCAAATATCACTTATCTAAAAATATTAGGGTTTATTGTTCATCTTCATCTTCTTCTCCTCGTCAAGATCACCTGTCCTTCGTCGTGTACCGTTGCATAGTCGTACTTTCCCGTCAAGTCATGGTACATAACACCAATGACAAAAACTCTAGATGATGCAAGAAGAAGCTAGCAGTACGTGCTCCGCGCTTGCGTAGATCTCCTCATCCCTACCTTCATGTTGGACGTTCTTGCGTATCAGAGGAGATTGGCGGAGCTATGCCTCGTGCCGCTCGCGTGGAAGGTGGATCCCCCGATCTTGGTTCTCTTAGCGTGGTGCAGAGTGAAGCCATTGTACGGTGAGACTCCTACCTTCAACAAATCATTGTAAACGGCAGTTTGCAAGGTGAAGAGGTGTGGGCAAAAGGTGACTTATTAGCGCTTGACCCATTTGTAGGACTCGTTGACGAGGTTTAGGTCTCATGGGAGGTTGGAGCGGGTGAAGAAGTCCATGTCAGCGCTATTGTAGAAGCTGGTATTGATGGCATTGCTGCCGTTGGACACAGTGTCATCAGAGGTGAAGGACTGTGCTAGGGAGAAGTGGTTGTATGCGTTGGCAACAGGTGAAGATTTTAATTTTTTTAATTTTATAAGGATACATTTATCCCAATAATTAAAAAAAAGATTAATCAGTCTTTAAAAAATATTTAATTAAGTATGTTTATATTTTTATAATTAGTAGTAAGAGTATTTTAGTATATCTAATAATATAATATTTTTTAAAACTTAAAACTAAATGATGACTAAGATAATATAATTTATGTGTCTAATTCTTAATCATATCGATACATATTAATTAATAATCGTACCGAAGTGAACATCTATTCTTAATGTATAAAAGTAGATAGATAAGTTTACTCACATTACTTTTAAGACATCTTTTTCCTCCTACTAATGCCATGTCAGCAACATCGCTTACTTAGCAAAATTTTAGAATCAACCACTCAATTTTTGTCAAATCAACTATTATTTTTAAATTAACAAAAAAATAAAATATATAAAAAATATACAAGTAATAGAAATATATGCAAATTAAGCTGCAAAATTACCAATGATAATAATTAGAAATTAATAATGTCTAACCAAATTTGTAATCTACAAGAATCCATATCACTATATTTTTTATATTTTACCGTTATAAACATACAATAAATTTATAACCCCAATAATTAATTTATTAATTTTTATAAATAACTCATTAAATGTAATAAACATCCATATTACAAATGTTATAATAATCTATTAATCATAATAAATTTTATATCACAAATATTCAAATTTCATACTATTTGAACTATTTATATAAGTCTCTTATCACTATTTCTTCAAATAACATCAAATTTTTAGCACAAAAAATTTATTTTCGCACTACACAACATCTCAAACTTACTGAATAGAGCATCATTCTTTGAACAATATCACTAAACAAACAAACAATTAGTTTATCAAAGTTTGAGTAGTTCTATAGAAAACATTAACACCCACAAATGAAGAAGAGTTCCTTTACTTAGAAATGATTATATTAAATGAAAAGGTACAAAATAAACATATTTATTGTATTTTTAAATTGAATTTACAAAAAATACTTTATTTTTGCTTTTTATACTTTTTATATTATTTTATAATACTTTATATATAATTGTATTTTAATATCGTTAAAATTATATTTCTTTCAATATACTATTCATTGTTCCTTTTCTAATAACTTAAAAAAATTAAATGTAATCAATTTTTTTAACTAATTATTAACTATGATTTAGTAACATTGTAGGGAACATCTCTTCATGTAATTGTGAAAATAAATATGATGAACAAATTCAAACATTTATTATAAGAAGAAAAAGTCTATACTATAAAAATTTAAAAATAAAAGATGCAAATGATTTGTATAGACTAATTAAAGGTACAATGAAAGCAAACTTTTTATTCACAATTATTGTGAAAAAAATTAAAGATTCAATTTTGAACATTTTTCAACACTATTTTGAATTTGCATCACTTGAGAGATTGTCTGACATAATGGGTCAAAGAAAAATATTAACAAGTAATTTCACTTTATACTATTTCAATTATTCTTATTAAAAATAACTTATTCAAAAAAAATCTACACATTTTTGTTCTTTTTATTGTAGATGGCATTAGAAAACTGCATGCCCATCAAGAGATTAAAGAGAAAGAAAACCATGTAAATTCAAGAAACATCTTCGGAAGAAGAACATACATGCAAAAATGGAACAAACAACACAATAGAAAGTGCATACAACTCAACAATTCAGAAAGAACATACCTTCACAAGAATCTACGATAGAAAGAAGAAAGCAACAACTCTAACAATAACCAATAAAGAAAAAGGAGGATGAGCGCCACATAAGAAGACTAAGTCCATCAACGAAAATAAATGTATGCAAAAATCAAACAACCAAATAAAAATGTCACTTTGTACAACTTCAACATCCAAATCTTTTGTACTACAAATTATTTTAAACAAAATACCTTTTAAATTTAACTTTAATTTACACATATTTAATTTAATTCTACAAAACATAGCCAATTTTAATATTTAGTATATACTATCATTAATTTACCGTTCACGCATCGCGCGAGTCTCATTCTTGTCAATTATTAATTATGATAGTACATAAAACTTTAACTGCAAGCTTATTTTGTGTAACATTACATATAATTGAATTCCAAAACTTTCTAATAAATATGAACAGAACACTTGGATTTGTTAAAACATTTTTTTTAAATATAGTAAAGTATTAAAAGCTTGATTTTATAAATTATTTACATTGAGCTTGTGGTTAACAAAAACTTACAAATTTGACTTTATAGATAATTTGGTTCATATACAAGTTCTAAACTGTTGCCTTCGTAAACATTTCTACAAACATTTTAATTGTTTATATGAAAAATTGTATATTAAATAGGAGTTTTCTTATCTATTGAAGCAACACTAACTCATTCTCTTTTTCATCATTAAATACTGAATATCAAATATGATACTTATGAATTAAATTAAATTAATATATTACATAGTCAAAAATAAATATAATTTTATTTATTCTAAACTATTTCTTTTTAAAAATGTGTCTTTTCAAAAATAATTTATAATTTATTTAAAATATATAAAAAATTGTATATAAATAATTAAATTTGAGATAAATAGACAAAAAATTAGAAATTAAAATTTATTAAAAATAATTATATATAAATAATTTAAAAGATTATTTTAAAGACATGTAGACATTTAACGGCCACATGTTCGAGTTAAGATTTCACATCAATGGTAAAACTTGAAAAATTAAAGTGTTCAATTTTAAACCTTTCAAAATAAACTATTAGATTATTTACCTATTTTGGTCCTCAAAGAATTTCGGACCAGACACTTAGTCTCCATCTAAAATTAATTACTCATTGGTCCCTAACAATTAATTCTGTCAGCCACTTGGGTCATTTGCTTCGTCAACTCTAGTGGAGGATAAAATAATCCCTGACAACTCTAATAAGGGACAAAATGGACACTGACCTCCTCTGTTAGGAAATGACATTGTTCTCTCCCAATTTTCATCATATCTCGCATAACACTAACAATTTAACACTGTAACTTCAAGCTATATGATGCACACTCTGCAACTTCAATATTCACAAGAAGAAAAATCCTCAACTTGTTCTCAACCAATTCATACTCAGAAAACTAATAACTATGTCTCTCAAGTACTTGTTGTCTTCGATGGATCCCATGAATTTAGACAGCAAATTTGATTTGTTAAGACCTATCGTCGTCGTCGCCATCTTCCTCCTCCAGCATCCACCATTGGGGAAGAACATTGTCATTTTCGAACAAAGGGGTCATGGGTCATTTTATCACCTGTTAGAATTGTCAGGAATCATGTCCTCTATTAGAATTGTCAGGGACCATTTTGTCTTCCGTTAGAATTGATAGAGTCAAGGACCTAAGTGACTAATGGAATTAACTGTTAAGGATTAATCGAGTAATTAATTTTAGTTAGGGAATAAAGTGACTGATCCAAAATTTTTTGAGGACCAAAATAGATAAAAACTCAAACTATTATTAAATATTTAGCTTTCCCTAGCTGATGTGGTAAATAATAATATTTCTGTTGTAATTTTATCTAATGTCATTTTAATCTTTAATATATATATATATATA
>NC_029780.3:101615353-101615837 GCF_000817695.3 Arachis duranensis
GTTTTTTTAGTTATCCAAAAATTATCTGACAAATTTTTTATTTGATCTGATACACCTTTTTTCTACCATTTAACATTAATTTCTGAAATAAAAGATTTTTATTTGAGATTGAATCTGTTGAATCAACTAGTTTCATTTGGTTTTTAGAAGTATATTAAGTATTTTTTTCTCATGGGATAGTTATAAAATACAAATAACAAATTATTGATATATTTATGTGAGTTTGTTAATATAGAAAATTTAGTGGTACATGAAATAGAAATGGTTATTCAGTTCATCACTGAAGAGGCAATTAGTGTTGGGAATAAGTAGTATGACCACAATCCAATCAACTATGTGTCAAATAATTTGTTATTATTATTATATTAAAATGTTAATATAATAATGTTCTTGATTAAATTTAGAGATTTATCATTGTGATAGTGATCATAATATTGAGAGATAAATCTTTTATAATTTAATCTAAATTGTTCTTGGTCATAGA
>NC_029780.3:101615999-101633915 GCF_000817695.3 Arachis duranensis
AGAATTCCTAATGGTTATAATTACCGTATATTTGTCAATAGGATATTCTCAAGATGAACATAGTAATAGAGTTTCCTTTGACCTGCGACTGTCATAGTAATTAAAAATGTATTTATTATACTTTGATTCCGGACACCTAATACCCTAGGGTGCTAGTTGAAAGGATATTGGGTATGATTTAAATATTTGTAGAATTAATGATCAGTCAATAAGGAATCCGTCAACTCTCGGTAAAGAGTTTGAGCTCTATGATTATAATGACTGAGGTGAATGAAACCTTGGCCAAAAGGATTAAATGAATGAAGAAATGAGTTTTTTAGGTCATTCACAGTTCATTATAATAATGGTAACAAGTTAGAGTTTGACAATTAAACCATACTCTATGAGTTAACCAAGAGCTGGAAAGATGGAAGGAATTATACTTTGTTCTTGTAAGGTTCATAGTAAAAATATATTACTTCATACTATCGGGTCGTTGAGGAGTGTTGCTAGAAGCCAACCTTGATTAGTAAATTTAGTATGACTAATTTACTACCCGCTTAATATTAAACCTATGGGTCACACACTAACGAGTGTTCTAATTTTTGCTGTAGAATTATTTAATTATTAATTTGATTTGATCAAATAAACAATTATATTAATTCAAATGGAATATTATTATATTTTTTGCTAGATCAGATATCCATTCGAATATAATAATATTCCATTTGAATTAATATAATTATTTATTTGATCAAATCAAATTAATAATTAAATAATTCTACAGCAAAGATTAGAACACTCATTAGTGTGTGACCCCATAGGTTCAATACTAAGCGGGTAGTAAATTAGTCATACTAAATTTACTAATCAAGGTTGGTGTCTAGCAACACTCTTCAACGACCCAATAGTATGAAGTAATATATTTTTACTAAGAACCTTAGAAGAACAAAGTATAATTCCTTCCATCTTTCCAGCTCTTGGTTAACCCATAGAGTATGTAATTGTCAAACTCTAACTTGTTACCATTATTATAATGAACTGTGAATGACCTAAGAAACTCATTTCTTCATTCATTCAATCCCCTTGGCCAATGTTTCATTCATCTCAGTCATTATAATCATAGAGCTCAAACTCTTTACCGAAAGTTGACGGATTCCTTATTGACTGATCATTAATTCTACAAATATTTAAATCATACCCAATATCCATTCAACTAGCACCCTAGGATATTAGGTGTCCGAAATCAAAGTATAATAAATACATTGTTAATTACTATGACAGTCGCAGGTCAAAGTATTACTATGTTCATCTTGAGAATATCCTATTGACAAATATACGGTAATTATAACCATTAGGAATTCTAAGAGTGAGTCAGTTCAATAGTCATATCTCTATATGCACCATCTATATATATAATTTAATAAATGAGATCTATTAATCTTCATCCAATGAAGACCATCATATATATATTGATCTTTTCGGATTATTAATGTCCTTTTTAATAATTCTATGACCAAGAACAATTTAGATTAAATTATAAAAGATTTATCTCTCAATATTATGATCACTATCACAATGATAAATCTCTAAATTTAATCAAGAACCTTATTATATTAACATTTTGATATAATAATAATAACAAATTATTTGACACATGATTGATTGGATTGTGGTCATACTACTTATTCCCAACAATCTCCCACTTGTACGAGAGAGCCAATCATGATAGATTGGATCTTGGGCATACTATTGTCTCAATAATCTCCCACTTGCACTAGAGCCAATCAATCATGTGTATAATTTTTAATGCACATTTGTATTTATCAAAACTCTTTTGACCTTAAACACCTTAGCTTTTTGAGCATGTTTGCTTGACCTTTTGTAAAATACACCTAGTGCATAATAAATATCTCGTTTTCTTAAAACATGAAATCTCCCACTACAATAGTGCATAATTTTATTTTGAGCAATGCTAGGGGGCCAGCAATTTTTGTGATTGTTAGC
The DNA here is from genome assembly GCF_000817695.3 of Arachis duranensis. Taxonomy (NCBI): domain Eukaryota; kingdom Viridiplantae; phylum Streptophyta; class Magnoliopsida; order Fabales; family Fabaceae; genus Arachis; species Arachis duranensis. The sequence continues at coordinate 101,617,986 of NC_029780.3, forward strand.
CATCAACTAGCCATCAATGATGATTTGATGGTATGAGATTGGTATGAGATTTCATCCAATGGCTCACCTTCCTCTGCTGGTTACATGTTGGCCAAAATTCAATAAAACTGCTGGCTCCCTAGACTTTTCCTTTTATTTTAAGGACAATCCTTATTGAATATGATTATAAAAAATCTAGGTAATCATTAGATCTATCTTTATAGAATTATATCATTATACAAATAGGCTATTTTTTCGAAAAGTTAGTTTGTACTTCCACTATTTCTTTAAGATGGAATTCCTTTTCTAAAAAGGAGTTTTACCTCTTATCATAGACACTTTGTCATAAGAAGAGTGATAAAAATAATCTCATTATTTCTTTAGGGTAACCAATAAATCTCATTTATTGGACCTAATATCAATTCTATTGTTGTGCAATCTCTTAACACATATAAGACATCTCCAAACTCTAATGTTCTTGAGTTTCAGCTTATGCCTTTTTCATATCTCATATGGGTAAAAAAATTAATTTAATGAGAAATTTGTTAATTTAGCAACATTTTAAAATGTAGTCCAAATATTTAACAAACAGTGATCCTCAATTAAATCAAATTCCATGTTTCTTTAAACATGATAGAATATATAGAGTACTAGTATTTGTGCGTTGAGAGTGATTCTCATTCTCTATTCAATAGAATATCAATTAGATAATTAGAGATTTTACTTTAAACTCTTATAATAAAAATATTCAATATCTTTATTATTGGTCAAACCAACCCTTAAGTGCAATTTTGATACGCATCCTCAATACTCATATTGAGCTTTTCCAAAAAGACCACAAACCATAATCATATTAGAGCCAATTATAAATTGTTTGCAACAAAATAAATCTCTAAAAATGCTTGTAAGAACAATTCTCGCTAAAGCCATTTGGCTAATGGCATTCCAACTTCTAAAGTTGTTTAATTCAAAATATATTGCCCAATACTCCCACTAGTTTAAATAAAATCTTTGATAGTCATACTATCTTACTTTGGACACCGTACATCTTCTCAAGATGTTCAGTAATAAATAGTGGGTATATGCTTTTGAAATTAAAACTCATGGTTGTCAAAACAACCCGTATTGTAGTAAAATAATATTTTAGATACTTCATAAGTACTGACTGTTCCATCACCAATTTTATTGGATAATATTATTTCAATAGAATTATCATCTCAATGATAACTTTTTGAAAAAAAAACAATTTTAAATTGTAGCCAATACATTACTTTCAAGCATGCCACACAAAAAATGGACATATTTAAAAATTTAAAATATGAAAGTAAATCAAGAAATCTATATTTCTTGCAAAATTATTTAGAATCATGAATGAGTACCTTGCTTGTCAAGTTGTTATTCATACCTATTCCAAATAAACATGATTAAATTAAATCCCATACAATTATAATTCCAAATAATTATCTGGTTGTCAGACAATTATTTAATTGAATTATATTTTATACCTCTACGTTGTCTAAGTTCAAGTATAAAATTAATTCTCCTTATGCATCATCATATACATCAATAAATTCTATCCGTAATTACAAGTCGCCTGGTTGTCAGGTCGTACCTTGTAAACAAGAGATAATTTTATTTTTGACAATATCCTAACTTTTAGGACTTATCTCTATTGTTAGAGAATTTCTACCAGTATTTTTGGATTAAATTCTATACTCCCAAGTTGTCTAGGTAAAAATATAAAATTAAATCCTTAATACATCAAATGTATATACTGATTATTATCTTGGAAATAAAACTTCTGGTTGTCAGGCCACTCTTCATAATCAAGAATATTAGAAAAACTAATTTCAAAAATTATAGTGTTCAAAACACATCAATCAAATTAAAATTTGATTTTTCATGTACTAACGTTTAGCCTTAAAAATTATCAAATCAAATTTGACTTTTATATATACACTTATATATAAGAAACGAACAAAAGATATTTTGCATCTTATTCCTTTTATTGTGATCAAAATCACAATAAAATTTAATAAATAAATAAAATCAAACAAAATATTTTATTATAAATATAACTTTTCTATTAAAAAATGATAATTTAATCACAATTAAATAATAAAAATAAATTAACTATTAATTTATTAGAAAGCTATCTTAATGGAAATAAATACATCACATGCTTAAAAAAAATTTGAATTAATCCTATTAATTCACAAACTTTAAGAAAATAGGAATAAAAATTTAAACACAAAAAAGCCAAAGCTCTGATATCATTAAAGGATTACTTTCTTTTCTTCCGCTGTGTGTGTTATGAACACATGGTAATCCTTCAATTAGTCTATTGAAAAAACTGCTATTTAATTCTATGAACTAAAGTTTGGTGAAATGGACATGCAAAAAGAAAAGGACATGGGAAATTCAATTTTAAAAGAAATAAATGGCTAAACGTGTTGTAAAAAGTTAATAAATTGAAATGTTTAGTGCAAAATATAATTGATTCGTTACTCATAAACTCAAATTGTATCCGTCTATAAATCGAAATCATAATAAATATGAACAAGAAACTGTTTGAAATTTGAATAAAGCTAGGAAACATGTGCTAAAGACCGCGTTTTTCTCTCCTAACGAGCTTATCTCATAAAAATGGATATCACTCTATGTAGAATCAAACTAATATCCTCAACAAATTAAAGAATACTAATAACCATTTACGATACAAATAACTTTATAAATACGGGGCCAAAGATACGTTAAAGGTAGATTATTCATTTTAAGATCTCTCATATTTCATCTTAAGTGACTTAAGCATTAGAGTAACTTTGTAGGTATCCACCACCGTCATTATAGAGAAGTTGACGTATACTTCATCCAATCCGAGAAAAGGCAAGTCCAGACATCAAGCGAGCTATACCTTAGAACCAGCGGCCTACACATGAACATTTGGCTCCCACCGTAGGTCCCAATATACTTAATCCCACTATTGTTTTTCTGTCCAATTCTTTACACTTAACCCACTTTTATTTTTCTGTCCAATTATTTACCCTCTTTTGCATGAAATAACCTATGGCAGACAAGCCAAGCAACCCCCTTTTTCCCCACTTAAGTTGAACTATTGGCCATCAACGAATCCCTACAAGCAGAGAAGTAAAAAATGGTCGATTTATTACGTCAGAAGCAAAACAGCTAAAGTAAAGGAGGAGAACATAAGAACACTGAGAATAAAGACGACCAAGACGAACACACGTCGGAAGACAAGCCTATAATAACAACCTCTACAAAGATGACGATGAAGAGGACCAATCCTTTTTCGAAAGATATCATGGACTTTCAAATGCCAAAAAACTTCACCCTACCAACATCACTAAAGCCTTATGAAGGAATGGAAGATCCCAACATACATGTCATTGAATTTTACACGATGATGTTCATGAATGGTGCTTCCAATTCAATTCTTTGTCGAGCATTTCCTACTTTTTTAGATGGTACTGCCTTGATCTGGTTTTCCAATTTGCCTGCAGGTTTTGTATCAAGCTTTGACGAGTTGGCCAACCTTTTTGTCAATAACTTTGCTGCATCAAATATTTATGTGCACGACTTGGATTTTCTCAACATCATAAAGCAAAGTCAACACGCGAGTCTTAAAGACTACATGACGAGGTTTGCCAAGGCAACCATAGAAATACCCAACCTTAACCCGGAAGTCCACCTACATGCCCTGAAGAATGGACTCTGCCCTGAGGAGACCATAGTTGTCACGAAGCCAAAGACGTTAGCTGAATTCTGAGAAAAGGCGACAAAGCATATTGAAATAGAAGAGTTCCGACAAATTTAGAAAGCAGAGAGGCCTAACCCTAACAGAAAGGAGAAAAAGCAGAACAAGTACCCAAGCAATAAAACGGATCAAAAACCATTCAAACTAACACCAAATTTTGACATGTACACCCCTTTCAAACCAAAAGAGAAGACATCATCAAAGACATCCTACACTCCAAGCTGATCAAACCATCGAACAAAGCAAGGACATACCAGGACCAACAATACGTGGACAAGTCCAAGTACTACACTTTCCATCAGAAATACGGACACACCATGGATGACTGTGTTATAACAGAAGACCTACTCGAGAAGTTTGCTTGGCAAGGCTTGCTAGACAAATATATTGACGACCGAAGACAAAAAAGAAATACAGAAGACCTTGGCCAACATTCCAAATCAACTGATAATCACAGAGATAAAGGAAAAAAGTAGACGATAACTCTAATCCACCTCGCCGAATAATAAACTGTATCTCTGGTAGTTTTGCAGGTGGCGGAAGCACTAATTCAGCTAGGAAAAGATCCTACAGAACCATGATGTCAGTAACTAACTCCGATACGACCTATACTACCCACCCACACAGACGATCCAGATGTCACATTTAGTTCTTCAAACTACAAAGCAAGTGACAAAAACCTAGATGACCCTGTAGTCATATCATTACAAGTCGGCAAGCTTTTGGTGAAAAATGTTCTCATGGACCCAGGGAGTAGCTCCAACGTGTTGTTCTACTCCACGTACCAAAAAATGAAACTAAGTGACAAAGCTCTTCAACCATTTTCAGGGGAACTGGTAGGTTTCTCAGGTGATAAGCGTGTTCCAATCCGAGGTTATATATGGTTACAAACAACACTGGATAATTATCCTGATTGTAAAACTCTAGATATTCAATACTTGGTTGTAGACTGTAAAATCCCATATAACAGCATTTTAGGCAGACCTTCTTTAAATATTTTTTGTTCTATTGTTTCCACTTTACATTTATGTGTTAAGTTTTCTTCACAGGACTATAAAAGCATCACCATTCATGGCAATAAAAAAGAAGTAAGACAATGTTATAACACAAGCCTAAAAGCAAATTCTTCAAGACAAGCCGACCAGCAATACGTACAAGCAATTTATAACTCAGAACGCCTACTAGCCTTGGCTGACTTGGACCCACGAACTAACCATCAGGACTGACCTATGCTCACAAACAACTTAACAAAAGTAAAACTGACAATTGATGAAGATAAGCACACCTATATTGGAGATGCTTTACAAAGATAAGAAAAAGAACACCTGATCAAATTACTAAAGCAAAATATCAACCTATTTTCCTGGACCCCAGCAAATATGCCAGGCATAGACTCAAATGTCATCTATCACAGACTTGCCATCAATCCATCTATTCGACCTATAGTTGAAAAAAATGCCATCTTGGTACAGACAAGAGGGAAGCCTCCTTAGAAGAGACCCAGAAACTACTCAATGTTGGATTCATAAAGGAACCCAGATTCACAACCTGGTTAGAAAATGTGGTCATGGTTAAAAAATAATGGTAAGTAGAGGATGTGCGTGGACGATACCGATCTTAACAAGGAATTCACAAAAGACGTATATCCTCTCCCGTGTATTAACAAAGTTGATAGCTCATCTGGTTTTCAATGTCAAAGTTTTATGGATGCTTATTCTGGCTACAACAAAATACTTATGCATTCGTTTAATCAGGATAAGACTGCTTTTGTTACTGACCATGGTAACTTTTGTTATAAGATTATACCATTCGGACTCAAAAATGCAACTGCAACTTACCAAAGGCTAATGGACAAAATTTTTGCTAACCAAATCGGATGAAAATTTGAAGTATATGTTGATGACATGGTAGCAAAGACAAAGTCCAACAACAATCATATCAACGACCTAAAGAAAATCGTCCAACAACTCCAAATATACAACATGAAACTTAACCCATAAAAGTTTGCTTTTGGAGCGCACGACCAAAAATTTCTCATTTCATGCTAACCTACCAAAGTATAGAAGCCAATCCGGAAAAATGTAAAGCAATAATGGAAATGAGAAGCCCCAATTCAATTGATGAACGGATATTTTATATGCTTTTTGGCATCATTTTCATATAGTTTTAGTTATATTTTGTTTAAGTTTTATCATATTTTCATAGGTTTTAGTGCAAATTCACATTTTTTTATTCTACTTTGAGTTGTTGTATTTCACTGTGATTTTAGGTATTTTCTAGCTGAAATTGAAGAGTTTTGGCAAAATCTGATTCAGAGGCAAGGAAAGCGTAGCAGATGTTGTCAAATCCTGACCTCTGTGCATATAAACAAGAATTTCTAGAGCTACAAAGGTCCAAATGACGCGCTCTTAATGGCGTTGGAAAGCTAACTTCCAGAAATATATAGTTTATATTTTTCTTCGAAGAAGCCTGCCCATTCTGGGTATTGAACGCCAAGGAATTACTCCAAAGCTAGCGTTCAACACCCCAAAAGAGCCCCAAAGCTGGCGTTGAACGCCAACCACCCCCTAGTGAGCGTTCAATGCCCACCAAGAGTACAAGGCAGCTTCGATCATCCCCCTAATGGGTGTCCAACGCCCTATTTCTCCAAGTGGACGCCAAGTTCAGCCCAAGAACTCAACTCAAGTGGGCCCACAAGTGGATTTTCACACCTTTAGTATATTCTATCATACTTTTGTACTTCTTAATTATTAGGTTATTATATATAGAACAAAGATCACCCCTGTTAGAGATCTTTGCCCATTTGAACCTTTCACTATTGTCTTTTGTATAGTATGAGCAACTGAACTTCCTAGGTTAAGGTTAGGAGCTCTGCTAATTCTTATAGATTACTAATATCACTATTCTATTTCAATCTATGCTTGATTCCATTCTAAGATGTATCTTCGTTCTTCATCCTAATGAATTGGGAGTGTAACTTGACCGTCATCCCTATTCTACATGGGTTAACTTGCGAGTCCTTGAAGGGATAGTATTGAACCACAAGCTTAATTATACATCTCTTAGACGGCTAATCCACGACTTCGTTGGGAACTTGGAGACATTAGTTCAGCCGAGGTACTGGGCAATTAGGGCCTTTGTGGTATAGGCTAGAATCATAAAGCGTCATTCTCCGATCCAAAAGATCCGACCTTATCTGTGGCATTTTGAGTAGGATCATCAGATATTGGACTGCTAGAGCTTTGCCTTCGTTCAGATTGGATGACTATTGACACTGGCATTTAATCTGAAGTAGAAGAGATTAATAACTACTGACCCTGGCGTTAATCATCTATAGCTTGTCATGAAATGAATCATCAGAAGTTGAAGTAGACAGTGAGAAAAGTTTACCCAAATGGAGGAAGCATCTCCGAAGCCTCAATCATTCTCTTATCATTGATTTCACACCAACCCAGTAACACTTTATTTATTCTGTTTTTATGCGTTTTTCATAACTATCATCTTTTCTAATCATCTGACTAAGATCTACAAGGTAGCCATTGCTTGCTCAAACTAATAATCTCCGTGGGATTCGACCCTCACTCACCTAAGGTATTACTTGGATGACCCGGTGCACTTGCTGATCTATCTATGCGAATATTGCGGAGTCATTTTCACGCACCATCAATCAAAGAAGTTCAATAACTTACTGGCCGTTTAGCAGAACTATCACGTTTCCTACCTTGGATAGTAGACGGTTCACACCACTTCTTTAAAATATTAAGAAAGCAAAAAGAATTCATATAGTCAGAAGAATGCGAGTGAGCATTCACTGAACTCAAGGCCATACTATCTTCACCACCAATCCTCTAGAAACCAGAACCTGGTAAAGCCCTCTATGTATATTTATCTATCACTAATAATGCTATTAGCTCTATCTTGATAATAGAAATAAGTAAGCAGCAACAACTAGTATATTTCATCAACAAATCTCTACAAAATTCCAAACTCAGGTACTCAAGGCTAGAACAATTAGCCTTAGCTCTTGTCACAACAGTGAGATATCTGTGACACTATTTTCAAAGTCACACCATCATAGTTCGAACAGAGCACCCCCTTAGACAGATCCTAACACGACCTGAGCTTGTTGGAAGATTAATCAAATGGTCTATAGAACTCTCAGAATATGACATCAAATACCAACCACGAGGAGCCATAAAGTCTCAAGCGCTAGACGACTTCATAGCAGAGCTCACCCTTGACAAACCCTCTCTAGGCGATGACATATAGATGTTATATGTCGATGGAGCATCAAACATGCAAAGCTTTGAAGCTGGAATATTACTCAAAAATGGCAAAGGAATAGCTATAGAACAATCTCTAAAATTACCTTCCACGCCAGCAACAACCAGACAGAATATAAAGCACTTATAGCTGGTCTAAAGTTAGCTCCTACACTCAGAATAACACACATTAATGTCAAATGTGATTCCCTATTAGTCGTTCAACAAGTAACAGGTAATTTTCAAGTAAGAAATACACTATTAGAATAATATAATTCAATTGTTAATAATCTTATCTCTTGTTTTGTAAAATTTGGGATATCCTACACACCTTGGAGCAAAACTGCCAAGATGATGTTCTATCCAAATTAGCAACTACTAGAAGTCTCACACATCAGCCAAGCTTATCACAATTAACATTTAATGAGCCCAGTGTAATGCTAACGAGTGAATTGAATGTTTCTCAGGAAGAAGATTGGCGAAGACCATTTATACAATACTTACAAACAGGAATGATACATGATGATATCCAAGATAAAAGACAATTCCAAAGGCGATCAACTTCTTTCACAATGATCGGAACTGAACTATACAAACGAGGATTTTCAAAATCATTGATAAACAATGATGACGCCAAGCTCGCCATGGATGAAGTCCATGAAGGGGTATGCGGCACACACATAGGTGGTAGAAGCCTAGCATCTAAACTACTAAGGGCTGGGTACTATTGGCCTACACTACAAAGAGACTGCACGAACAAAGTCAAACATTGCGATCATGGCCAACGCCACGCACCAATCATCCATAACCCCTCCGAGCAATTACATACATTAGAGGTAAACAGGCCCTTTAGTTAGTAGGGGCTAGATATCCTCGACCCTTTTTCACCAGCTTCAGCTCAGGTTAAATTCTTAATTGTTGCTATAGACTATTTCACAAAATAGATAGAGGTTATACCTTTAGCAAAAATCAATTCTGAAAAAAAATGATATCTTTTGAGTGAAAACACATAATATGTAGATTTGGTATACCTCACTCTATTATAACTAACAATAGCAGACAATTTATAGATAAAAAATTCACAATTTTTTTACAAAATTTTAGAACTATTCATCAATTTTCATTTGTAGAACACCCACAAACTAATAGTTTAACTGAGGCTGCCAATAAGGTCATATTGTAGGCACTTCAGAAAAAACTCAGATTCTAAAGGACAATGGGACCAGCTAATGCCAGAAATCCTGTGGAGTTATAACACAACAGAACAATTATCAACAAAAGAGACTTCCTTTCGACTAGTATATGATTGTGATGCTATGATACCAGTTGAAGTATTTCTCCAATCCACCTAAACTCAAAGCATCAATGACAAAGCAAACGCTGGGCTAAGAGCAATTGAACTCGACCTAATAGAAGAAAATTGTGACAAAGTGTTAATCCAACACATGCAACTCAACTTGTTATAGCACGAAAATACAACAAGAGAATCAAACCAAGGTCTTTCTAGGAAGGAGACCTCATTTTTAGAAAAACAGAAGAAACACGCAAACCACAAGGACATAGAAAAATAAATGCTAATTGGGAAGGCTCATTCCGAGTATCAAAGGTCCTCGGCCGAGGAGCATACAAACTACAAACATTAGAAAGCAATAACCTTCCAAGTACTTGGAATATTTTGTCTCTAAAACTTTACTATAGTTAAGTCTATAAGTTAGGTCCGATGATGTACTCTTTTTTCAACTATTAGATTTTTTTCCTAAATTGGGTTTTGCTGGAGACATTTTAACGAGGCATGCCCTATGCATTCATCAACTCTTTAAAATCCACAATCAATGCCATAATACTTTATAAATCATTCTTTATTCTATTTACTACCACCAACTTCACTGGGTTATAGAATATTTAAATCAAACATACTATTACCTATTTTCACAAGCATTATGTCTATATCTTCTCAAAAAACTAAACCAACTAATACTTTATAGAAACACATAGATATGGCACTCAAGTCATACCACACAAACAACAAAATATTAAAGAATATTTTCAAACTAACTATGTGCACACATATTCATATCAACCTAATATCTATTGCAAATCAAAATACCAACATCCATCAAAATACAAATATTGTTTAATCAAAATACCAAATTAACACCGAGACATATCCCTTAAAAAGGCTATTTAACTAAACAGAGTTTATCAAAATGCCTCTACATTTTCATCTCCACCCTCTTGGTTAGATTCATCATCAACCAGTTTTCTGTCAACCATAGCTTTACATGGATCCATATTAGCGAAGTCAGCATCAGGAGCAAAGAGCTTCGCTTGCTGAAAAGCCCTCTCGAACCCACTTGTGAACATCTCCAGCCCATGATGCTCTCTATCATTCTTTACATTCTTCTTCTCTATACCTAACTCCACAACCCTTGCCTCCAAATCAGGTTTATCCTTTTCCAACTTCTTCTCTTTCTCTTTAATAAGAGCCAGCTCCTCACTCAACCTCTTCCTCTCTTCTTTTTTCCAAATCCAACCTCTCCTACATCTCGTACAATTATTATTCTACTTCCGCATTTTCACAAGCCCGTTTCTCCACTGTATTCTTATCATAAGACTCCCTAATGAACAAATTCCTGAGTATGAGATATACACTTCAAGCGAGCAGCCATCACTTACATAAGACAAACAAAATAATATAAACCATCCAAACCTTTGTAACAAAAAATATGTTTAAAAAACTCTTTTTATCTATAAGTATTTAGCTACTCCAACATTTTCAACCAATTTCACATCTGCCAGACTATGACAGTAGTCATCGGACATAAGCATGAAGGAAAAATGCTCACCTCAAAGAGACGTCAAATCATCACTCCCCTTATAGTCATGTAACTCCTTTTGATTTTTAGTAAACTTCTCCACTTTGGCCAAGTCAACATGCTTCTCAATTATTTTTGAACCAGTTAAGTCCACCACCCTACCCTTTTCAACACCAGCCTCTATCTTCTTCCTTTTGTGATTAACCTTTTTGGCGGAGAGGGCTGATTTACCTCGGCCCCATGCTCCATCTTAATATTATTAGTTGAACCTTCTTTCTCCACATTCTTGGACTTAAAAAAAGTCCGAAGACTACTTGTAGTAACCTTAGGAGCTTTCTCCCCTGAAAACACAAACATCAAATATTCAATCACACCATCTCTATCAGTATCCTATTCAAGGAAACTTTGATATAGCTAACAGACTTGACAAGGATATATTGTTCACCATAAACTCAACTATCATTTCATTCATATATTCCATCCTATTTATCCCTAAGATCTACCGAGGATATGCATACAAGACAACGAAAACTTTTTCATCTAATATTCATCTACATAAAAAGGATACTCCTCCTCTACTGACCTCACCTTCACAAACATCTCTTTGAAACCTTTGAACGATGACTTACACAAACTAAAGATGACACAATTAGGTATACTAGCCAAGTTTATCCAACAACCCCTCCTCACACCCTTTTCCTAAAACAACGCAAAAAACACCTCTAAAGATGGTTCTATCTCCAAAAATTCTATCAAAATCTCGAAACTCCTTACAAATGTCTAAGAATTTGGGTGTAGCTGTGAAGGTGCACATTTCAATTGCATCAAGACGTCACGCTCAAACATAGTAAACAAAAACCTAACTTCCAGTTCAACAAAAACACATGTATGCATATAAAAAAACTCGCACCCTTCTCTCTTATGGCACACACAGTTAGACAGATCGCAAGGCAAAAATTGAATCCTATCCGTATTACGAATAAAAGATACATACCCTATCACCAAAAATGATACCCGAAAATAATGATCATTCTCATCTACAACAACTTTCCACCTCCACAATCTCATCGTCCGAATCTTTAGACTTTTCACTCTCCACATCTTTTTTTTTTCCTTTACCCTTTAACAAAATACAAAAATAGTAAAATCACTAACCTTTTTTACTCGCGTTTCAACTCCCTCCTTCTACAAAATGCAATAAACAGAGGCGGCAAATCAAAGTGTCAACAATCTAGGAAATAAATTACTTCTTTAAAAAAGTAAAAGTAACCACCCGGGAAGGCAAAGTTGAAGCCTTGTGAGATACTAAAGCATGGAAACCATTGATCCAAGAATCACTACACACGTAAAGGTATAAGTAACTATTTAATTTCTCTTCTATTTCTTATTTTTATTATTTTTGTTCACCTTTTTTATTTCATTCTAAACAAATTTTGAAATTTTTAAAAAGTCAACTCAAATTGGACCCGCCTATAAATGGGGATCGGAATCACAATAAAAGTGAATAACAAAATACATGAAATTCTAATAAAACAAACATGTGCTAAAGACTGCGCTTCTCTCTCCTAACAAGCTTTTTCCTTAAAAAACAGATGTCACTCAATAGCAGAATCAAGTTAATATCCTTAACAACTTGCAGAACACTGATAAACCGTTTACGATACAAACAACTTCATAAATATCGTTTGGTTCTAAGATCTCTCATATTTTATGTTAAGTTTTTTCTGATTTAAACATTGGAGTGTCTTTGTAATAATCACTGTCGCTGTTCTAGAGAAGTCGATATATACTTCATCCAATTCAAAATAAAGGTTAGTCCAGATATCAAACAGAACGAGCTATATTCAGTATTGTAAAATCAAATAATTGTGAGAGAATAACGTAGTGGGTGTTTATTTAAAATATTGTGGTTGGATAGTTGGTATTAAATACTTAATTGTCTTGATAACCATGTGGAAGGGACAACAGGAGTACTTGACTCTCTGCTCATGATCTAACTTTTATGGGTTAGGAGTTAATGTGTTTTTTTTTTGAGATGTTGTTCGTGAGAGTTTTAGATTAGTAAGTAGTGATGATGAGGTACTATCTAAGTATTTTAAAAATCTAACTACCTGGACAAATGATGCATTAAGAATCCAAGAGCAGTAAACGGCTTTAGCGGAAATAAGCAAATGGGGACAGTGATGGGCGAAGATGTAGCAATATTTATATTTTAGTTAAATGTACTAATTGATGACTGATGAAACATGTAAAAGTGGTGTTTCAATTGTTAGCTCATGAGTTTGTTGTGAATTTGTTGTTGAATCTCATGGATTAATAATTACAATGAGAATGTCTCTTTCTTGTTTTTTTTTTATTGTCTACGGTATCTTCTAATTCGACAGGTCAAGGATTAATCCGTCGCGGATCTGAGGTCCATTTAAAGGTCTGTCGCTGGCCAATGGATTGCTTCATGCACAAGGCGGAATTCGAACCTCCGATACTTACTTAAGCGGACGAGTGAGTTGACCACTTGACCGACTCAAGTTGGTTAATGTCTCTTTCTTCTTGCCATGAACCTGTAATTGTGAGAGGTTCGGTAGTCTCTTTCTTCTTGGCCCTCTTTCTGCATCAACCAGCGGAAAAAATGCTCCATACAGAATGCTTAAATGGGTTGGGCTTAGTCTCTACTCTCTAGGGATACATGCTACTTGAGGCTTTAATTCAGTTACTTTATTTATGGGTCGTACTATACAGTGGCCCAATAAAAGGACAAAGACTTAAAAAGTTATTTGTGATATTATTGTCACTTTTATCTAACAAAAAATATTATTTTTATTTTTAAAAATTTATTTATCTTGTGTCTTGTAAATTAAAAAAATTATTAAAAGTATAAAAAATTTAAATTTTCAATGTATTCATTTTGTATTCATTAAATAAAAATATTTAAATTTTTTTACTAATAGCAAGCTTCTCATATATCTTTAAAATATGTTTGCTAAAGCCTATTTTTAATAATCTCACTATATATATAATTTTTTATATTGTATATTTGTATAAATTTATATAAAAAACTAACATTATCAAATAAAAATAATAACATCTATTCTCAAATTATAATGTCCTCCCTAAAAATTTTAAATTGGGTATTTAATTGAGTATTTAATTTTATTTTTAAATGAGTATTTAATCTCACTATACACATAAAATTTTTTACTTTTATTTTTAATTGAGTATTTAATTTTAAATTAATCTAACCTAAGTTTAATTGGTTCAGATTAATTCAAATTTACTGACAAAAAAATTTAAATACAAATTAATCGATTCGATTTTCTTTTTTAAATTCAAACTAATTCGACCCAAAAACATTCCTAGTATTCATATAATATGACTTATTGGCCGAATATATATATATATGTTCGGTTGTCGGTTTCCGGACAAGTCGGTGGTTAGGTGAGATGGTGGGAGGGCCTTTGATCGCGCTGGAACTGGTCTTGCCGAGTAGCCGGGTACCCGTTGCGGAATGAGAATGAGGGGGGTGCCACCTGCAAAGACACTCCGATGCTCTTGTCAGCAATGTGCAGGCGGGAAGGTGGTTAAATGAAAGGAAATGGCGTACCTCAGGGAAGGACAGGTCCTTCCCTATTTATACTGTGTCAGGGGTGGGCCCAGAGGGGGCGAGCCCACTTTCCACGAAGATTCCCCCCAGCTGTGTTGGGGGAATGGTGAGGACGCGTGTCCAGGTGTTGTGGCGAACACTGAGAGCTCGACCGCTCGGGTCGGGTTCTCGATGGGTCGGTCCGACCCGTACCTGCATGGGCCACACCGCAACAGTGCCCCCACGCGCCGATAATCAGCCGTATAGGCTGTTGGCGGCGAGTCTTCTATCATCGTTGTCGTTTAGTCGGCCGTTCGTGTGAGTGACGCGCTGCCCGCATGCGTGCCCGTTCGTGGTCCGGGGCGTTCCTTCGTCGCCTTGTTTTTTGCGCGGGGCATTAAATGCCCATAAAAGATTGAAAAATCCCGTGTGTGCAAAGACGATTCTGCCCCCAGGTCTTTTGTGCTTCCATTAGAGCGGTTTTGAACAGTTTTACGCTTCTGTTCTTCTTCCATTTATTTTGCCTTCTTGATCATACTGCCCATTCGTCCCTTCTTTGCTCTCATCACACAAAGGCTGTTTCCATTGCTCTAGTGTGCTTCGTCCCTATTCAAACTTCCTCAATTCATCCAGGTAACTACTTCTTCTTCCTTTTACTTTTATGAGTGTTTGCATGTCTGCCATGATCATTTTTCCTGTGCTTGCTCTTTTCCTGTTGTCCATGGGCGCATTTTGTGGATGCACTCTCTTTTTCTTTTGTTGATCGTGGTGTGTCATGGGGGGTTTATGTTTTTGCTTTGGTTTTGGTTTGTTTGGTCCCCCTTGTGGTCACGGCACGGGGGGTTTCTTCGGGTCTTTCCCGGATTCCGGCCTCACGGACTAACCGCGCGGTGCCCCCACTGTAGGTATGCCTCGTGTCGTTAGCCGAGCTTCAAGCTCCGCCGCGGGTTATGACCCGTACGCGTGGGTGGTTTCCGACCTCAGGAACTCTCCCAATCAGATGGGTGAGGAGGAGCTAACGGAGTTTCGTCAGGCCGAATATCTCTGTTGGGGTACCGACGAGGAGGCGAACTATGATGTCTATGTCCCCGCCCCTCACGAACGGCTTTATGAAATTAATTTTAATGCTCCCCGGGTTGCCGATTGGATCTGGTTTTATAAGGCCATGTTCACTTAGGTTGGGGTCCGCATCCCCTTTTCCCCCTTTCAAATGAACCTCCTGAACCGGATTTCCGTGGCACCGTCTCAACTGCACCCGAACAGCTGGGCATCTATTCGCTGCTTTGAGATGGTGTGCGAGTACTTAGAGCTACCGGTCTCTGTTGACGTCTTTCTGTTTTTCTTTAATCTAACCAACCCTTCGAAGGAGGGGAAGCACAAGAAAGGATTCATGTCCTTCCGGTCTGCCCAGGGCCGGAGAATTTTTGGCTTGTTCGAGGACTCCTACCATGGGTTCAAGGACAAGTACTTTAAGGTCCGCCCAGTTAAGGGCCGTCACCCTTTTTGGTTATCTTTGGAAAA